>NW_016825878.1:226667-268064 GCF_001698545.2 Rhinopithecus bieti
GTTCATAAAATATTTTCTCCCATTTCTTCATGGTTTTTGCCAAGTTGGATTTGCAACTTCTTCTAACATCATTTTGATAACACATACCGCCTCTAAAGGTAAGTACATTTTTATATGCATCTTTGGTCCTAGTTTTTTGAGGAATATTTGTGTTTTGCCAAATTCGTTTTTCACTGAAAATGTGATTTATCCATCAGGCTATTTAATAGATGAGTTTTCCCCAAAGGACCAGATTTTAAACTATTAGTAAGTTCTACTATTTTATATTCCTTAATATACTAATTTCTTCTTTTATTTTTATAATTATGTTATGTAGGCTTATTTTTTCTAATTTCTTAATGTAATGTTTATACATTCATTTTCATTTTGTTAATCATGATAAGATTAAAATATATATCCATGAAAGTCACAAAGTCAGAAAGTATTTTGTCACTTTGGGCATAATTCAAACTGAGATCTGACATTTTCCATTACTTTACTCTGCCTATAATCATGTACTCAACAGTGATTGAGTCTCTAACACAGGCATTTGTTCTACAAATGTGTACTGAGGATTTACCATATGCCAAGCACAGCTCTATGTTCTAAGGTTCCAGATTAGAATGCAATACAGAACCTGCTTTTACCAAGTTCACCATCTAGTGGAAGTGACTGACCTGTAAGCCAGCGATTTTGTTGCAATATCTAAGTACTACGATGAAACAAAGAACAAAGCATCATAGGAGGACAGAGAAAGGACTGACAAGGACTTACTCTCCTTGTTACTCCTTGTTGAATGGGAGAGGCAATAAGGAAAGTTTCACCAAAGAGAAACCTTTAACCAAGTCACGGTGTATAAACTTTTTTTTTTTTTTTTTTGAGATGGAGTTTTGCTCTTGTTGCACAGGCTGGAGTACAATGGCATGATCTTGGCTCACGGCAACCTCTGCCTCCCAGGTTCAAGCGATTCTCCTGCATCAGCCTCCCGAGTAGCAGGGATTACAGGCATGCACTACCACGCCTGGCTAATTTTGTATTTTTAGTAGAGATAGACTTTCTCCATGTTGGTCAGGTTGGTCTCGAACTCCCGACCTCAGTATAAACTTTTCTTTAGGTGGACAAGAAGAAAAAACCATTTAGGGGCAAGAAAGAGCATCTGTAAGTGCTGAGTGTAAAAAGGGTGTTGATGTGAGGACACTGCAAGCATGTAGCTGGAGCATCATGGCTGTTACGGCAATGGAAAGAGGTGAATCTCAGGTCTATAACTGGAAGCGAAGAGGTCCACAAGAAGTTGTTGCAGGCCCCCATTAAAGCAATTTTCATGGACAGGTTTTTGAGTTCCTATTTGGTAAATAAAAGCATCATCCACTGTTTTCCTTTTTGCCTATTATGTCAAGAAATTCAAAGTCATATTTAATCCTCAACCACAGAAATTGTATTAGCCCTTTGAATCAGTGTATTTTTATTCACCTCCATTTCATGGTGTGTTCATTTTCCATTGCAGCTATAACAAGTTACCACCTATTTAGCAGCTAAATACAACATAAATTTATTCCCTTGCAGTTTCCATGTGTCAAAAGTCAAACACAAGTCTCACTGGGCTAAAATTGAGGTGTCTGCAGAACTGTGTCCCTTACTGGAGGCTTTGGGAAATAACCTGCTTCCAAGTTCATTCAGGTTGTTTGCAGCATTCAATTCCATGCTATTGTAGAAGTGAGGTCCCAGTGGCTGGGCGCGGTGGCTCACGCCTGTAATCCCAGCACTTTGGGAGGCCCAGGCGGGCGGATCACAAGGTCAGGAGTTAGAGACCATCCTAGCTAATACCGTGAAACCCCATCTCTACTAAAAATATTTTAAAAATTAGCCGGGCGTGGTGGTGGGCGCCTGTAGTCTCAGCTACTCAGGAAGCTGAGGCAGGAGATTGGCGTGAACCCGGGAGGCGGAGCTTGCAGTGAGCTGAGATCACCCCACTGCACTCCAGTCTGGGCAACAGAGCGAGACTCCGTCTTAAAAAAAAAAAAAAAAAGTAAGATCCCAGTTTCTTTGCTAGATGTCAGTAAGGGGTCCTTCTCAGCTTCCAAAATCTACCGGCATTCCTTATGTTCCCCTTCCTCCATCTTCAAAGCCATCAACAGTGGTTTAGGTTCTTCTCAAGCTTTGAGTATCTCTGACCTCTTCTGCCTCTTTTCTTATTCTGCCATATCTCTCTGTTGGACTCTTCTCCCTTCCTCTTCTGTTTTCAGGGATCACATGATTACACGGGGCCCACCTGAAAAATCCTGAATATATTCCCTGTTTCAGGTCAGCTGATCAGAAATCTTAATTCCATCTTCAAAGTCCTCTCACAAGAATACCTAAATTAATATTTAATCAAATAGCCAAGTGATGGGACACTTAGAGGGACATCATTAGAAGTTTACATGCCAAATATGATTTTTAAAAATTTTCTATTTCCCTTTTGATAGTTTTATTGACATGACTTCATATAAGGCACCATAAGTACTTTTAGAAGGAAATGCATTCTTTTCTTTACTATGATTACTATTTGGGACATAAAAGTAAAATATTCTCAATGTAGAAAATTTGGAAAATAAAACTGTACAAAATATTACAACCAATTATAATTTCATCACTTAAACATAACCACTATTATTAGTATTTATATCTTTTCTTTTAGTCATTCTTTTTTGCACATATTTATAAAATTGGAAGTTCAAAGTATATGCAGTATTCTATTGTACCTCTTAAATCATTGTCAAGTTGGGAGCCATTTGGCATTTAATATTTACATAATGGTCACATAATGTTATGGTGAATGAATGTATTGTATTTTACTCTATTTAGGTGCATATGGGATATTACAAATTTTTCATTATGAATACCATTGTGTTACCCATTTTTATTTTTTTATTTTTATTTTTTATTTTTTATTTTTTGAGATGGAGTCTCGCTCTGTCACCCAGGCTGGAGTGCAGTGTCCGGATCTCAGCTCACTGCAAGCTCCGCCTCCCGGGTCCACGCCGTTCTCCTACCTCAGCCTCCCGAGTAGCTGGGACTACAGGCGCCCGCCATCTCGCCCGGCTAATTTTTTGTATTTTTTAAGTGGAGATGGGGTTTCACTGTGTTAGCCAGGATGGTCTTGACCTCCTGACCTTGTGATCCGCCCGCCTCGGCCTCCCAAAGTGCTGGGATTACAGGCTTGAGCCACCGCGCCCGGCCTACCCATTTTTAAACATAAATCTTTGCTGGCATTTTAGATTTCTTTCTGGATATATACTTAGGTGTGGAATTGAGTATTATGTTTACCTTAAATTATTCCTTACATTCTAAAATATGCTTGAAAATGGGCTTTTAAAATATGAACTCATAGTAAGCAGCCGATTATGACTACATGTGTCATTACAAATATTAAAAAATATTTCTGTAAAGTCTTTTCTCATATTACAGCACCAATTTCTGAATATATTTGTGGCCTACTGTAATGAACCTCAGTTTACACAAATTGCAAAAGGTATGGTAGTAGGGATTGCTGTACACCAAATATCTTCTATTCTCTTTACAGGCATATCTTAGGATTGCACTTCTCCATTCCCTTGGAATTTGGTGGGTCATACAACTTGTTTGCATAAGTGGTCATATGTGTGTAACTTATGAGTGAGGATTAAGAGCAGTAGGTGACTAGCTATATATCTCTTTCTCTCAGCCATAAAGACTGACATGTTCCAGATTGCAGCTACTCTGCTAGCTTAGGTTCTGCAGTTAGGACAAGGCAGAGAAGCCTTCCCATGACAGACACAATGTGAGTAAGGAACAAACCTTTCTTCTCTAAGCCAGGAAGATTTTAAGATTGTTTGTTATACAGCACAATCTCTTCCATCTTGAGTAGACTTTTTAGGGCTCCGCACTAACAGAAATTAGTACACAGAAGTGGGCTCCTACCATAACAAAAATGTGGCATTCATTAAAAGCCATGGTCAGAAAATTGTCCATGGAGCCGGAAGAATGTTGATGCATGTTGTGCAGTGGCAGACTATTTGGAAAGATTGTCATGTGCAATAACGGAGTGAATATCAAATACCCAATAAATTTGGAGAACTGGTGGAGTAAATTGGAAAAAAATGTTACTAACATGTATTGGCTACTGGCTCTATCTGACAAGGTAGAGATAAGATGAAGAAAGAACTAGCTGACTTGCAAACTAGATTAAAAAGAAAATAGAAAGTTCACAAATTCAGGGACTGGTAAGTTTTTAGAAGAAATGACTACTTCTTATACTTAAACAGTAAAATAGAGAGAAATATTTTTGAGTAATAAAGTCTGATTAAAATTCAGCCTTGCAGCTAATATTAAATTAAGGATTATCAGTTTCTTATTGCTATTGTAACAAATTACTAAAAACCTCTTGGCGTAAGACAATGCAAATTTACTCATTGTTCTGATGGGCATAAATCTTAAATGGGCCTCTCTGGGCTAAAATCAAGATGTTGACAGAAATGTGTTCTTTTCTGGAGGCTCTAAGAGAGAATCCATTTTCTTGCCTTTTCCAAAATTCATTGGCTAGTGGCCCCTTTCCACCTTCAAAGCCAGACATAAGTGGTTGAATCATTCTCCTATTGTATCCTCCTGACACTGATTCTCCTTCTGTCTCCTGCTTCTACTTTTAAGAACCCTTGTGGTTACATTGAGCCCACCTGGATAATTCAGGATACTCTCCCTATTTTGAGATCAGCTGACTAGCAATTCCATCTGGAACCTTAATTCTTCTTGACCACATAATATAACATATTTGCAGGTCTGGGGATTAGATGGTGGACATTTGGGGGGGGACTGTTATTCTGCCTGTGACAGAGTGATACCTAGAATATCTTTTAAACTGGGCAAAATTGTTTTGGGAAAAGACATTAAAAGTGTGGTTCTGGACACCTGATTACCACAAGATACCCACAATGAAATCAAGAGAGTAAGTGAAAGGGACAGAAGCATGGGAGGGAGGAAGAGAAGACGCTTAGCAAATATGAGTGTTACATCTAAAAAGAAACTGTCACGAGTTTTGGTACATGAAGCTGACTGAAATCAAAGAGAGAAATTCAGTGAAGTTTTTGAGAGAATTATATTGCCAAAAGAATCAGCTTGAACTAAAAGAGAATGTGACAGTTCAGGACTTAAAATAACACTGAGGCTTCAACCATCATTGGATAGGATGTAGGCTAAGGAGGCTGCCTATTCCCTAAGAGAGGTATATTCCCTGACACCCACTTCAAATGTGGTCAAAGACGATCATGGAAAGAAAGACTGTCCCAGAGGACAGAACCAAGGACCATGGATTCTAGGAGTTAAGGAGACCCTTCTACTCCAGGGCCATCTCAGGAGAGGAGTCCTTGAAGCATTTGCCCAGTAAGACGTGACAGTTGCAATGACCCATTGCAGTGATTGTAGTACACCTTCAATTTGTACACTTTCTCAACAAGAGTATTTACTGAGATTATCTTGGCCTGATTTTGTCATTGTATATTGGCTAGGTAGATGGGTGAGTAGGGAGGTTGGTAACTTGCCTTTTTAGTTACAGGTCTCTGGGTCATCAGGGGCCGTATCTGGATCTGATGCAAATATTTCACATCACCCCTAGATATTAGCTTACCAGGGATCCTGGACTGTGTGCTTGATGCTATGATTGGAGGGTGTTTGAGATTGTCTCCTTCAAGGAAACAGGAGAGGGAGTGTATCTTACTTGGAGAAAGCAGAGAGGAACAAATAGTTGGTAGGCACAAGGGCATGTTGTAATAAGCATTGGTGCTACTCACTAATACCTGTTCTTTTTTCCTTCTACCCATATAAAAAACTGAACTTCTTAGCCCTTTATTGGTTGTGTGGGGGAATAGTAGTTCTGACCATTGGAGCATCATTTCCAGAACACTTAATTCTTAATGGTGTAAGATGCTCCTTAATTACTTAATTCTAATTCTTAATTAAGTACTCAATTTCTAATTAACACTTAATTCTAATTCTTAATGGTGCAGGATATTCCTGAGTTCTCCCTTCTCCCTGTTGAGGTGATCCTAGAAGCAAGTGTAAAGATGGAGCTTCCATCAACTTTCTGGAGCTTCCCTACCAACCCACTCTGGACATATAGTATGAGGTATAAGTACACTTTTGTTGTGACTAAGGAGTTATTCGTTACTGTAGCATAAATCAGCTTGCCCTAACTGATGCAGAACATGATGACTTTTCTTTTATTACTTTGTAAAATTTTTATTCTGAGGCTTAAGTGTAAGATCCTGTAAGAGGTTTTAATAGGAATTCATGTACATGCCTTCTAATTATACAACACACTTTCAGGAATTCACTTAATGCAGAAAGTAAGCTATATCTGCTTGTTACCTTCTTCGTGTATATAAATTTCAATAAATTTCAATAAATATTTAAAGATGAGAAAGAGGTACATTTGTAAGAAAGTCAGATTTATTATATCTGGGGCAACTCCACCTTTAATTGCATCCATTAGTCAGGATTTATAACATGGATTATTGGTTCTATTTAATTGTTAAACAGAAGTTGAAGCCTTGGATCTATCAACTAAGCAGTTTTTGAAGGCTGGGATGAAAGGACACTTGGAAACCCACCCGATCAAGCAACCCTAGGGTTGGGTCACAAGGGGCAAACTTATTTGTGTTATGTAAATAGAGAACCAAAGGGTAAGTGTCAAATTACCAAAAGTCACAGAAACAATATTTATTAACCAAGCCAACATGATAAGAACAAAGTCAAAAAATAAAAAACTTATAACATTTAGGTAAATGCACAACTTCAGCTAAAAAAAAAAGTCAAGCAAGTGTAGCAACAAGATGAAAAGGTACAGAATTTTTACTATAAACAGACCTGAGACAACTGTACCGCTCTACAATTGGATGCTATGCTGATCCAGAAGTTAAATGCACAGGTTGGTACAGGTTAAATACACAGGTTTCAAACAGATAGTATTCAGGCTTGGGATGTCATAGAAATAACTAGGCTGTGTCTCTGATATAATTGATACATTTCTACAGTGATTGTTTTAGGTTTGTTTTTTTTTGTGTGTGAGATAGGGTCTCACTCTGCCACCCAGGCTGGAGTGCAGTGGTGTGATCACAGTGCTCACTGCAGCTTCAACCTCTCGAGCTCAAGTGATCCTCCTAACTCAGTCTCCCAAGTAACTGGGACCACAAGTACACTACCACACCTGGCATTTTTTTTTTTTTTTTTTTCCTGTAGAGACAAGGTCTCACTCTACCTTTCATTGCATCCATCAGTCAAGGATTTATATCTTGCCCAAGCTAGTCTGGAACTCCTGGACTCAAGTGATTCTCCTACCCAGGTCTCCCAAAGTTGTGGAATTTTAGGCATGAGCCACCATGGCCAATTGTCTCAGATTCTTAATATCATGACAACCTCTATGACTTCACAATAAAATACTGGTTTTCATTTAAATAGAAAAGTTGATCACAGAAAACACTGAAAGGAGAGTTAAATTATTATTATAAAGAAGAAAATAGGAGGAGGAGGCAGAGGAGAAAGAGGAGCAGAAAAGAGAGACGCAAGGAGAGATGGGAAAGTAAGTGAGTGATTAACAAAATAAATAAATAAAAAGTAAGTTTCGCTGACTTTGGAAAGTCTGAGGACCAAAATAGGAATGCTACTGAGGGAGCTAGAGGAAAGGACCCAAATAAAAGCTGAAGCAACCAGAAATGTAAAAGAGAATGCAGATTTATTGGTGATACAGGCAGTTAGACCCGGCCTGAGGAAAAAACCACTGTAGATAGTTACATTGGAGTATCCGGAGCAGAGAGACAGCTCAGTAAGAAACACCTGCTGGCTGTGCCAGTGCTCAGCTTTACTTTTGGCTCCTATTTTTCCGTATCTGAGAGAATCTCTGGGTGCCCCTGGGCAGTCAGGCACCCCTTCCTACAGATGGAAAAAGGTTTATTACATTTCATACCAAAAGCAACCAAAGTGTTCTGCAGAAAATGGAAAAGAAAATGCTTAATCATTTCTAAAGGTGCCAAATCAATTTCTCCTTGAGAAAGTACAAAACAGGGTAAAATTTTAAAATAAAACAATTTATCTTGTGTTTTATTCCAGGTAAAATTTAAAATAATGCCTTGCTTTCTGATCAACAGTTTGCCTCACCACTAAAGAGTACAGCAATCTTAGAAATGTACCTGAGGATTTATTCCAAAACTGGTATAAAACATTTCATTCCAAACCAGTATCATTTGAACTAAAATTCATTTGAGTTTGTAAATTGAAGAGATGCAAACACAAAGTTGGCATTCCTTTAACATTTTCAAAGATAATAGAAGTACATAGTGACTGCTTTAACCCAAGTAAGCCTGTCAAAATGTTGGCAATATTGCTTTCAGCTGTTTTCTGGCAGCATATCCGATTTGAAATATTTTCCTCAGTTAATGTTTTTTGTTTAATAAAAGACTAAACATGAAGATATGTTCTTGGGGCTATAAAGAATGTATTAAACCTCTCTCGATGACTTAAAATACCTTCAAAACAGTGGCCATGTTTTGTCATAATTGCATTCTCACTTGTCTATGTTCATTTTTACTTCATTTGGTTTGTAGAGTGAAACGAGAACTGGATTCAAAGGTGTGCCAATGATGTTGTCTGGGAACTAGATTCTTCTCCATAAGTCTCATTCCTTCATCTGCAAAATAGGTATAACAATACTAATTACATCCCCTTCACTGGGTTGTTTAGGGAAAAATGACTATAGCAAACGAAAGTCATTGGAACAGAGAAAAGCATAATGGAAATTTAAGGCATGTATTAGTAGTGGTGTTACTATGATTTCTCTTTACTAATATAGTTTATGTCAACAGGGCTCCAATGCAAGGGTTTGTGAAAGATCTACTGCACATTCAAGCAGTAGATTTTTGTGTATGTGGAAAGCCTATGAAGCAGACACCACAGGAGGCCTTACAGCAGTCCAGAGAAATAGACTTATAAGGCACTAAGAAACTCAATTACCCCATAACCATTGAGGCAACAGATAGTGGTGATGAGCAAGCAATTAGGTGGCAATCATTAGAGATAAAGTAGGGAAAGTCGATCTAATCCTTTCTCGGTGCTCCTCAGACTTCAGTGTGCTACACATCACCTGAGAATCTCACGAAAATACAGATTCTGATTCAGTAGGGCTGCAGCAGAGCCTGAGAGTTTGCATTTCTAATAAGTAGCATAGAAATAGTATAGTATCTAATAATCAGACAATATGTATACTAATGGTTCATGAAGTATATTTCAAATAGCAAAGATCTATTTCAGACCAGCTTCAAAGGAAATCTGTGCCAGGGCTCTAAGGATGAAAGTGGAAAGCTAAAATGACTGGATTCATCTTAAGAACCTGGGAGCACAATTCAGGGCTGCATTTCTCTAACATGTCAGAGTTGGTGGGGCAGTTCCCATGATGGCACACAGGCACACAGAATTCTGGAGAAGAAAGGGCTCACATTGCAAATTCTGAGGTGGGTCATGTGAAGACAGATGATCACAAGTAGCCACTGCTTGGGTTGGCAGGGGAAAGTATGGCTTCCACTCTGAGGTGGAAGCAGGGGGTTGTCATAGCCAATCAAGAGCAAATGAGAATTCCCAGTGATACCCTGAGGACCACCACAAAGAGGCTTAGGCTGAAGTTCCAGAGATATTGTAAAAGAGCATTGAGTCAGAAGGTTTGTTGTTGTTATCATAAGCCTGGTGGACCCAAGCTGGTGCCATTTTGAGAAATGTGGGTTATGTCATTGTCTACATTTTATTATACAATCATCATTAGTATCAGCATCCTCAGTGGAACAAGATGATATCCCTGAAATGATCATTGGAAATAAAGCCACCCAATTCTCTTGGGTATTGATGCTCCCTTGGTGTTTCCTTCATATAGATAAACCTGGAGAGTCTAATGGAACACAATTTTTACTACACAACAGTCTTGCATATATAGAAAAAATAACACCTGGCAAGTAGAATTTTCAGAGGAATTAGTCTAATATAAGAGATATTAACATTCTCATATCAACAAATAGTTGAGTTGAAAGGTAATTTGCAAAGAATTCAAATGACCAAAAAAACACGAAAATATTAAGCTGTGAGAAGTCATCGGCATTGGTGTTTTCCGGAGCTTCCCATGTACTTCACCTTTCCAAATGGGATCTGCTGTCCTAAAGAACCATGCTGTCTTCTCTGTTCCCTCATAAACTGTACTCTACATTCAAGTGGTTTTCTACCAGGGTGTCTTATGTTGCTAAATCAATATAAAATATAGGATGTAGAGTTATAGTCTGTGCACAGAGTATTATGTACAAATTTCCAACTACCATATTTATACAGATACTCCAGCATGAGAGTAAATGTTACTAATAAGTCTGTCCTACACATGAGCATTATTTGTTTGTTATTGATTTCTCTCTACTTCACACTGTGCTAGGCACTAGAGTTGCAAGCATGGACAATAAGAAATACACCTGTCATTATGAGGATTACAATACAGTGGGGCAGGGGACATAAATAATAGTAAAACATTTGATGCTGTGATGGGAAAAAACAAGGAGCTAAGCTAGCATCAGAGGGGACCTACTTCAGACAGGGTGATAGAGAAGTCCATTCTGAGGTTACAGTGGTGCTGGAAGACACGGCTAGTGAAGGAGAACAGGGAGAGTTTTTCTAGAAAAGAGAAGGTGTTTGTAAAAGCCTGAGGCAGGAAAGAAATTGGCATGTTCAAAAAATCAGCCAGAAGCCAACCTGTTCAGAGCTATCAGAAAGTATAAGCCAAGCTCTTCTCAGTTGAGGATAAAATGGTTTTTTTCTCAATTCAATAAACACTAATGTATCACCTATACATCAAATACTCTATTTGAACAAGACAACTCCCTGTGAAGCTTATGTTCAAATGAGGGAGATACACTCTCCTGATGTGTTATCATAGAAGTACTGGAAGCCATTGGAACACATAGGTAGTTGGAGGCAGAGGGGCTTTTTAGAATATTTTTTTAACATCATTATTTTCATAATATAAAATTTTCTTTTTTCAATTTTTATTTTAAGTTCAGTTTTAACTTTTATTTTAAGAAATATGTGCAGGTTTCTTATATAGGTATACTCATGTCATGAGGGTTTGTTGTACAGATTATTTTATCACCCAGGTATTAAGCCTAACACCCCTTAGTTATTTTTTCCTGATCCTCTCCATCCTCTCACCCCCCACCCTCCAAAAGGCCCCAGTGTCTGTTGTTCTTTTTTGTGTGTCCCTGTGTTCTCATCTTTTAGCTCTCACTTATAAGTGAGAACATGAGGTATTTGGTTTTCTGTTCCTGCTAAGGATAGTGGCCTCCAGCTCCATCCATGTTCCTGCAAAGGACATAATCCCTCATGTTTTGTGTGGCTGCATAGTATTCCATTTTCTTATAGGAAAAAAAATCAGTTACATTAACTTAAAAAATATTTACATTGAAATATTAGATATTTCCAATTATTCAAAAAGTTGAAATACATGTTCCTTACTTCTAATATTTCTATTCCAACTGGAAATATGTATGAAAAGTTCAAGAAAAGGCAAGTTGTATTGACTGATTCTTGAATTTTTGCTCAGCATGAGACCTAGAAATGTCAGTCATTCTTTCTGAATTTCTCTGTTCAGGACTAACCCATTCATTGAGCAGGTTACTACACTTTATGTGGAAATATCCTGTCTTCATCAACAGATTATAAACTTCTTGAGGGCAAGGATTTGGTATTCTTACCTTCAAATGACTCAAAACAATATTTTGGATAAATTAGAATCCACATAAATTGGTTCATTCTGACTCATGAAGTATTTCAAAATATCTCCAGGGTCCTTATATATCCCAATGTGTGATTAACTTGAAATAATTTTCACTACTTTCTTTTCAAGTGAGGGTTTTGGATCCTGGCTGTGTTTCAGAAAAATGTGATCTCCTTACCAGCCACTTCCCTCTCGTTCTTTGAAGAAACGAAAACTAAACGGTGAAGCTTCCTCTATCAGGAAATCTGATGTTAAATCACTCTTTCTTCCATCACCGATGAATTCAATCATTTCATGCCAATACAATTAAATTAGGGCTCTTCAGCACCACTTGGCACATAGATTATATGATTCCCGTTAAAAAACAAATCCAAACCTAGAGAATCTTTTGGAGAAAACCTATTTTGAGAAGATATTTTCACGTTAATAATTTTACCAAAAAATTTACCTTTGTAGCTGAAGTTTTTTAAGGGGCCCCAGGATAATTTTTGTTTTCCTCTGAACTTTGGCCAGAGTAAATTATACATACATGAAGGCAGGAATTTTTCCTAATATTACTAAGAGGCAAGAACACTCGGTTTGGACATTGACTGGACTTAATATGTAAATGATACATTTCCTTTTTCAAACTTCTATTTGTACCAAATATTATAACTTTTTGCTCAAACAATTGCATTTTAAAATTTCCATGTAGTCACAGCCAAACTCGTTAGAAGGTTAAAATGTATTACACAGTAGAATCAATTTACTTTTTAAAAGGAAGAACTGCACATACAAACTGGTAATGCTAATATTAACTAACTGCTTTTATAGAACACTGGAATAAGTGAACAACCTTAGGCAGATATTTACTCATTTTGCCACTACCCATTTAAATTTTGCCATGATCGATTTAGGTCATACACTTCAAAATTCCAAGTACTATCTCTCAAGATAATGTATATAAAATATTTAAAGCTTGGCTTTTAGAGACTTCTACAGTTTTCTGTCAATACCATAATCACCATAGAAACTATGAGTGTGGGAAATAAAAGGGCTGTGTGGTGGCTGTCCTTTGAGTTTCCAAAGCCTGTTCTTGTGCTTGGGGCTAGCAAGCCTAATTTGTCAACTGAGGCAACATGGTTGCAGTCTCAGGTCAGTGATCATGCTCCAATTGGAGCAGCAATCACTCTGAAACTATCCTAGCTCAGCAACTAGTTCACATTCCAAAAAGAACTGCAGTATTAGCAGCTGAGCTCCAGCCCTGGAGTTATCAGCAAAAACGCTGTTGATCCCCAGTCATTCATTCAGTAAATATTCATTGGGCATCTACTATGTGTCATCAGGGACTGTACCAAGTATGGTAGAATACATAGATTAAAACTGATGATCCCTTACCCTAAGAAGCACGCACTCCACTGTGGCGCAGGGGATGGGGGTGTGGCAGGGGAACCAGACCTATTGGCTGGACGTAGTGGCTCAAGCCTGAAATCCCAGCACTTTGGGAGGCCCAGATGGGCAGATCATGACGTCAGGAGTTGGAGGCCAGCCTGGCCAACATGGTGAAACCCCATCTCTACTAAAAATACAAAAATTAGCCAGGCGTGGTGGTGGGCGCCTGAAATCCCAGCTACTCAGGAGGCTGACACAGAAGAATGGCTTGAAGCCAGGAGGCGGAAGTTGCAGTGAACCGAGGTCACACCGTTGCACTCCAGCCTGGGTGACAGAGTGAGACCTCTCTGTCTAAAACAAAACAAAACAAAACCACCAACCAACCACTAAAGTCCTATTAATTTGTTTTATTAATTCAAGAAATATTTATTAAACACCTGTTATTTACTAGGCATGATTATAGATGCTGAAAATATAGCAGTGAATAAGACTGTCAAAGTCCCTATATCATGGAGTTTACTTGTTAATCAAGAGTTAGACACGGGTAGTAAACAAATAAATGAACAAGATCATTTTGGATATATACAAGTATCATGAGAAGTATAAGAAAGTGTGATGTGTTGGCAAATGTGGATGGAGTTACCACTTTAGACAGGATGAGAAGACATCTCTAAATAGGTGATCATTGAGCTGACACTCAATGACAGATAAAGGAGGAGACAAGCAATCTAAAATCCTAGGGGAACACATTCTAAAGAGCAAATTAGTTTGGGTGTGTTTGAGGAAACAGAAAGGAGAGTGTTGTTAGACCAAAGGAGTGACCAATAAAGTATAAAGAGGTAATGACAGAAACCGGTCAGAGGCCATGCAGTGTGTTTCTTATGGGTCAAGGCAAAGTGCTCAGATTATGCCCAAAGAGTAAGCCACTGGAGGGCTGGAACTAGAGTGCCGGTGAAGGGTCATACCTTTTGAAGAAAACTACTGAATAGTGTGCAGGTGCTATTTATTATTGAGGTGGACAAATTATGGGATGAAGGATAGTGATAAAGAATAAAGGAAGGATGAGAGAGAGAAAAAGGAACATTTTCACAAAGGAATTACTCAAACTCACACTTGAAGAAGTTAAACCTTCCCAGGTGGACAAAAGAGGGCAGAATGAAAGAAGGGAGCATGTCAAGTGGGGGCAAACAGCATACACAGTGGAATGAATGTATAAAATAACATGGCATGTTCTGGGAACCAACAGTCAGAGTTGAGAATCAACGATGGCTTGATGAGGCTTGCATGTTAGGCATAGAGTTTAGATTGCAGGTGATGGGGGAACCCCTGACTATAGGGTTTTCATAATGTCCCTCTTTCTTGCCTTGTCAGCCTGTCCCCTAATTTCCTGAGATAGCTATAGGCAGTTTGAAAATAGATGTATGTCAATACCTCATGCTGATCCCCTATATACTTTCTTCCGTGTTATTATGTGTTATATAAATCTTCAGATTAGCACCACTTTTGCACCAGATTGGAACTAGCTGCTTCTGTATTTATTTTCACCATTAGAATGCAAGTTCCTTGAAGTTAGAAACAATGACATTTAAATTCTGCATCCCTAATATCTGACACAGCATTAGACACATAATATGAACCCAGCAAATATTAAATTTTGATAGGAAGCAGATAGAGAAATAGATGGTTGAAATTTCATAAAATATTTGAATTAGTCTCCAGGACTGAAATCAGAATGTTAGCGCTAGAGCATTTTCTATACCGTGGAGTATATACTATTAAGATGAGGTAGGTAGTAGTTGTTTGTCTGATACTATACTAAGAGTTTCTGATGGCTTTTAATTCACAGGCTCAGGATTAATAGCTCACCCCCACCCAGTCTCGTGATACTGCCTACATTAAAGCTTCCTCACTAATCTGACCAGTCTCAGTGTTGGTTTCCTCTAGCCTGATCATCAGCTCCCTCTAGAGGAAAGCCTGGAATTAGTACTTATCCTCACTCATCTTCCTTTAGCCTATTTCCATCTATTTACGGAGCCTGATCCCAGCCAACTGTGGCAACCACTTAATGACTGATTTGATTCCATGTAGAATCTTTCAGGAGTGCCAAATTCTCAATGTCTGACACGTAAGTATGTCACACACATATTACTATCCCATCTCTCAGAGTGCCCTCCTTCTAAATGATGCAGTTATCATGTAAAGGCTGCAGAGTACCCAGATATGAGAAAGAGAAACAGAGTGAGAAGCAGAGACAGACAAGGATGGAGGAAAAGCGTGAGGATTGGATGGATAGAGGGAAGAACAACGGAAATTTTTTTTTTCAAGTTTCCTTGATCAGAAGACATATTTATGTTCTTATTTGGAAAACAATGTATATGACTCAGTATTATATAATGTGTATGAGGCAAAGTTCCCAGATCAAGGGCCTGAAGAACATATCTATAGCAAATTTCGTTATGTCATATTGGCCACACCTGGACACACCAGAAGGGCAGCAAAGATGACACAATGAACTTCAGAGAAGATGCAATATTTGAAGAGGTGGACAACTATCCCTGAGGTTCAGACTCCAAAGGAGTAATGAGTAATAGCTATCCTTTGTCTCAAGGTGGAAGTGGATGGAGGAGTTCTAGATAGGGAAAGAAACACAGTCTCAGGGGAAAGACAGGTTGCACCTATTTGTGGAATATTAGTTGAAGGTTGAAAGGAAGAAGAGATTTTGTGTGCGACCCTGAACAGTATTTAATGATCTTTCTGCCCAGCTCCCAGGGACATACGATGGGTTCTCAAGGAAATAAAAAGGGGAATGAGATGGAAAAATTGTACATAAATGAAGTTTAGAAATATGAGAGGTCAAAGCCATTCTGGTTTTAGCTTAATAGCCTGGCTTAACATAGAAGAAAGGTATGACTGCTTCATCAGGTAAAAAGGATGCAAGATTAAGAGAAGCATTCAGGAGGTGGTCGACCTCCCCTGTTCCTCCCCTGTTCCCTTCCACATTGCCATCTGGAGGCTAGAGTCACACACACACACACACACACACACACACTCATCCTCACATGAACAAGTATTGCACATTTGACGTCATGGATACAAACCTTCCCAGTGGTGACCGCTTTATTAATTCTTCTCCCAAGCAAAGTTTATATTGATCAACTAAATGTGTGAATGAAGGAGTGAATAACTGAACAATTTAGTGAAATTCTATTTAGTATTCAAATCTATACTTGATAGTGCAAGATACCGCCTGATATTATTTAATCCTTATTGCAACAATGTAAAAAGGAACTGTTATACTCATTTAGAAATTAGAAAACTGAAGCTTATGCAAGTGACCTGCTTAGGATTACAACACAGAAACTAAGAGATGAGATTTAAACACAGATAAGTTTAATTTCATTTCATTTCCTTTTCTTTTATAACAAAGCTTCAACCTATAGGTGATTTCACACAGTCACAGTATCAATCTTAGTCATTAAAATACACATTTGGTTGCAAGAAGTGTCAGGCGCTGTTGAATAGCTAGCCTAAGACTCATTTTCAAACACCTAAATACTCACTGTTTCAGACTCTCTTGAAGCTAGGGAAGGCCAGCTGTCTGACTTCTGGTCAATGATTTGTAAGTGGAAGTTTGTTGATGGATATGGAAAACTCTGCTTTTTGATAGAAGAAACATACATCTGTAACACTCCACCTGCACCTCTACATCCTGCCTGAATATGAAAATGATGCTTAGAGCAGCAACAATCATCTTGTGACCATCAGGAAAAGGTAAAAAAAGAAAAAAACTGCAGAGATGTTGCTTCTTACCTCATTGAATAACTACCTATATCCAGACTCCTTGCTGCATGAGAAAAACAAACTTCTATTTGTCTAAGGTATTTTAAGGTAGTCTGTTATAATTACAGGTAAAACAGCAACTAATACAGAAAAATGTCTAAATCACCATCTCTAAAGTACACATATTAGTGAGATTTTAAAAATTAAATTGTATTATAATATATATCCTTACTTTAAAAAGCATATTTCCAAAGTCATAGTTTCCTGCTCTAAAAAAAGATCAAATGTCATCCATATTTCCTTGATCCTAAACTGATGAATATGAATGACAAAAGAAAATCTTTATGAAATTTGATTAAGATAAATACAGTTACTCTATTTTTTCTAAACAGCATCTAGCACATGGTTGATGCTCAATAAAGGTTGAGTGTTAAAAACTATATATCATATTAGCAACACATCTCAGTACTATCATTTGGAAAAAGTCCTTTCTCTCACAAATCAATATCACAAAGAATCAGGCAGCAGGTGGAGGATGTAAAAATGAATCATTTTTCAATAACTTCTTTCAGTGTGGAAGGTTTCACATGTCTAGACATATTTTGCTGTTGAATTCCACACTGATATTTAAGGGATTGTTTTTCCCCATTGCATACAAAATTACTCTAATTATAGTAAAGCATTTTGCTCACATGCTGTCAACCCCAGGCAGAACGTAGAGTCCATCTGTGTCCTTCCCTATAGTTCCAGTCAGTACATCCCGCATCACACATCAGTCATCAGGTACGGGTTGAGCAATAAGACGTTTCTCTCCAGTTTGATGACGAACAGAGTATAAGTTCTTTTATTTTTAGAATTGAGTAGAAACATTACAGTTTTCCCACATGGCATTCATTAAAAGTTTAACCTATCACTTAGTAATAAAAAGGTGGAGAATAACAAGCAACAAAACTTTGACTTAAAAAATTAATGTTTAGTGAGACAAGACTGTGAAGGGACTTTTGTGTTTTTGTGATGTTTATACCATTCTCAGATAATCAGCTGTCAATGACTTGCAGACTTATACCATGTCTTATTTGAGAAATTTTCAGAAAAATAAGCCCATGGGATAAGAGAGCCCAAACGCATACTCATATCAGGTATGCACCTGCATCTGAGAGTAGAACAGGAAACAAATTCAAAAGAGGACTAGAAGATTTACTTGGCCTGAATGATGAGAGTCACCTGGGTAGGACCAATAATAATTGCTCAGATCAAATGATTTCTGAAAATGATTTTAAGGATGTTTCACATAGCTAATGAGTTGTTCCCCAGTATACAAGTTCACCATTCTGATATATGTGGAAAGATAATCTTCATTAACAAAATGGAAAAATTAAATTTTAAAGTTTCTAACAGGTCACAACATTGCTATTGAATATACTGACTTCCAGCACCACTGCACTTGCTCTCCATTACATTTCACTTAACTTACTCTTGATCCATTACTTGCAATTATTTCAAATAAGGATGGAACTCTATTGTGAGTTGTTTGTAGGTGCAAAGGCCGTCTTCGCTTTCCCATGATGCCTAAAAAGAGTAGGCAATTAGATACATTGACTTGTCCAAAGTACGATTAGAGTCTCTGCTCCCCTGTAACCAAATTATTGCTAACCCTCTTTTGAGACAATATATTTCCAACAATTCTGTTGGCCAACAGGATAGCTGTTTCATCTGTGAAACCCCACTTACATGCAGGCTAGTCCATAGTGGCTTTCCTGGAGAAAAGGATGCTTTTATGTAATAATGGAAAGTGTTCTGGATATGTCATAGTCATGCATTTAAATCCTAGCTCTGCAATTTACCAGACATGTGAATATAGGGAACGTGCTAAGCTTCCTTGAATCTCAGTCCCCTATTTACAAAACTGGGGCCATGATACTTATCTCACAGGACTGTTAAAAGTTGAATGAAATGGTTTGTTTGAAAGTGCCTGGCTTATGATGGGTCCAAAATAAATCTTCACTAAACCTGAACTGTTTAGCCTTCCAGTGATATGAAAAATATATATATATATCAAGAACCCAGTAACTTCCTAGTGTCCAGAGGCTTTAATGTACCACACATGAGAATATAGATTGTTTATGTTTATATATGCATTGTTATAATAAAACAAATGCCACACACCCACCTAACAGGATGAAATGATTGACAGGCAACATTGACCTTCTTCCAGGAAATCACAGATTTTCAAAACAAGCACTTTTTAAAATTACATAAATATGCAGCATGAATCAGAAAAGCATGAGGTTGTGTTTGTTTGATCAACATTTCATTTTCCATAGCTTCCATCTTCGTTTTATTGCATGGTATGCTATTTCCCTCAATAGAAAAGGAAGGCTACTGAGATGTTTGTTATAATCGTCTGCTTAAGGTTCTTTGGCAGATCACATGTTTTACTTAATTAAATAATGTCCCAATTAATTGATTTGTTTGTAGACATTCTTAATTTAGTAAACGCTGAGCAGAATGCTAAAAATACCATTATATTTCTGACAGAGGCACCACTAAAGTCTGATAATTGATAGCTTTGCTGTTTTCTCTGATGGCCTGAAAGGCTTTTAAAGCTAAATTCTGTAATCATGTTCATCTTTGGAAATTAGTTTTGTGAAACCACACATTTAGTTCTTGCTGAGAAATCTCATTTTAGTCATTTTAACATAATTTATAATGCATAAACTAAATTAGCTTTTGTAGCTAAGCCAGCACATTTTCTTTAATTTTTATCTCATCCTAATATATTTTTGACCTTGAAAACTGTAATGTCTGTTGGATATTGAAGCCTCTGAACAAAGAAAATCATTTCCATTCCATCACTATGGTTACACTTTCTTCGCTCTCCAGCACTGAACAGTGCTGAAAGTGTTGAATCTGGATTCCTCAGGAGGGCAAGGGGAACTCCATGTAATATCATTTAGTTCTGATTAAATAAACATATATACATAATGGAACCCAGGAAAGTAGCAAATTACTTCACTTTGTTTACATTGCATATGATCTGACTGATGGTAAGGGGCAATATATCGCCCAATGTTATTCGTTTCAGGTTCTGTTGTGTGTGGTTTTTCCCTAGGCAGCCACACATACATATTCGTCTCCAAAAACACAGTCAAAATGCCAGGCAGCTCCTAACACCTCCAGTACTCCTGAAGTCAAAGCGGTTTTATCCCCTTCTAACAACAGAGAACTTCTAGTGCAAATCATACAGTTCCCTGTCTGTCAGAGATGTGTTTCAAATGAGCTTGCAACATGTCTCTCCCCATCCTAAAATGGGTTGTGGCTGCCTATAAAAGCAAGAGAAGAACCTGGTCACTCAAACGAATGCTATACCTGCTGCCTCTGATAGAAAAATAATCTTTTTACAGATGGTAGCCTTTGTTAAAATGTGGCTTGAATTTCTTTTATTACACAGCTAGTCTACAATGTTAACTACAATAGGTTAGATGTTTTTTTCTTTGCCTTAGTAGCTTACGTATCAAAGCCATCTCCAAGAAAACTGTTGGTAACTAGTTGGTATCATTAATGGTCAACACTGTTTTTAAAAGTACAATGTATCCAATCAGTATTGTGGCATATTAAATCCATATAAACTCAAATAGAATGTCTCCTTCCTATGATCGATATTCACAGATTTCCAGCTACATGGGTTGGCTTGTGCAAAAGTAATGCAGAGCTATTCATTTCAGCAGCATATGATAAAAAACTGGAGTGAGAGAGGAAACAGTTAGAGCCCAGGTAGGAAAGAAATCTGCATGTTGAATAGCTTTCAGATACAGGGACCACAATAATCATCTCTGTGGCCTGGCACAGAAAATACACAATAAATATTTGTGGCATGGAAGAATAGATGGATATTTGAAAGGACTCACTGTTTAACAGATATAAAGATCTTTTGGTGGTGGAAAAGATAAAATACTCAGACAGATAAAAGGCAGAACTCCAGCTCCAAGTGAAAAAGGGCTGCCAGCCAGGGTCACACAGGGGGTTGCATCCAGGAAGAGGGTAGCAACAAGCTGCAGCTGGAGGGAGCAGCCTGTGTATGGCAAATGGGATTGGGCTAGCTAGGTGTCCTGGACTCGCTGCAGATTAGCTAATTTGAATAATTCTGTGGACTCCAAGGCATGAGGGCTAGTTGTCTACCCCTGGGTAATAGTGGTCCCAGAGTGAAAGAGCCTGATAAGAGAAGTGATTGGAGTGTAGACTTAATCAGCAACTGAAAACGGGAAATTGATCCACATCTAGCTAGGGCCTCAGAACTGGATCAAGACAGCATTTTTTTTCTTTTTCTGAGATGGAGTATTGCTCTGTCGCCCAGGCTGGAGTGCAGTGGCGCGATCTCAGCTCACTGCAAGCTCCGCATCCCGGGTTCACTCCATTCTCCTGCCTCAGCCTCCCGAGTAGCTGGGACTACAAGCGCCCACCACCATGCCTGGCTAATTTTTTGTATTTTTAGTAGAGACGGGGTTTCATCGTGTTAGCCAGGATGGTCTCGATCTCCTGACCTCGTGATCCACCCGCCTCGACCTCCCAAAGTGCTGGGATTACAGGCGTGAGTCACCGCACCCAGCCAAGACACCATTTTTTAAAAACTCTGTTCATTCATCTACCTACAGAAATAAAGAATGCGGTTAAAATGCAGCAAAGCGTTATGTGACATTCAGTGACAACTAAAATGTCATTGAAGTGTGACAGGGAGTATTTAACAAAAGCTAACCTGGCTGCTATGGTTTGGATATGGTTTATCCCTGCCAAAAAGGCATGCTGAAATTTGATCCCCTATGTGGAGGTTTTGGGAGGTGGGACCTAGCAGGGTGTTTGGGTCCCCCGGGAGCGGAACACTCATGAATAGGTTAATGCCCTCCTGTGAGTGAATAAATTAGTTTTTACCAGAGTGGGTTGTTAAAAAGAGTCTGAATTCCTGGGTTTCTCTCTCTTGCTTCCTCCATTTCCATGTGATCATTTTGCACATACCTGCTTTCCTTCCGCTTTCAGCCATGAGTGGAAACAGCATGAGGCCCTCACTGGACTAGCAGATACCAGCACCACACTTCTTGAACTTCCTAGCCTATAGAACCATGAGCTAAATAAACCTCATTTCTTTATAAATAACCCAGCCTCAGGTATTCTGTTACAGCAACACAAAATGAACTAAAACATCAGCCCTGACTTGAACTAATGATGCAGATAATTATAAAATAATTTATTAGAAGTCTTTTGGGGGGATAATCAAGTTTTCATAATTTAATTTTGATGTGTAAAACACTAAAAAGCAACTCCCAAACATTTTCTATATTTTTGTTATACTCCAATGTTTTCCATTATGTGCCAGGAACAATTGTGCATATGGGTTGGAGTGCCTATATTTTGTAAGCAAATGTAGCTGGGATTGCCCAAGTTTAGCAGGGACTACCATCATATAATTCATCATGCTGCACTGGAGGCAGAAACCAAAAGCCAGCTGTGGTAGGCAGAATAATAGTCCCTGAAAGAGGTCCTCAAACTAATCCCTTGATTTGTGAGTACATTATGTTACATGGTAAGGAGAATTAAGGTTTCAGATGGAATTAAGGTTGCTAATCAGCTGGTCTTAAAATAGGGAGATTATCTAAGCCCCATTATAATCAAAAGGGTCCTCAAAAGTAGAAGAAGGAGACAGAGAGGAAGTCAGAGGGATGAGATGTAAGAAGGACTAGATAAACCATTGCTAGCTTTGAAGATGGAGGAAGGGAGGAAGGATACCATGAGCCAAGGAGTGTGGGCAGCCTCTACATGCTAGAAAAGGCAAAAGAATAGGTTCTCCCCTTATGCTTCTGGAAAGGAATACAGCCCAGCCGACACCGTAGCTTTAGCCCCGTGAGACCCATGTTGGACTTCTGACCTTTAGAACTGTATGAGAATAAATTTGTGGTGTCTTAAACTATTATATTTATGGTAATTTGTTGCAGCAGCAAATAGGTAACGAATAACCATCTAAACTCCCAAAGTATAAAACCACTGCTTCTATTTTTTTCCCATATCTCCTTTACACAAAATTTTTTCCCATATCTCCTTTACACAAAATTGTATTTACTAAGAAGACAAACTCTCAATGACTTTTCCAGAGACAGCTGGCTTTTGCTTCTGCTGAGGTATTTGAATGTTTCATACACAACCCATGACAACTTCATACTGAAAGCATTTCTGTCAATGGACTGTTCTTCATTCTCAAATATTATTTTTTAATACTTATATTTAAAAATAAATACTAATCTACTTTGATTTTGTAGAAGGCAACCCTGGAATATTAGAAAACTGCTTCTCAGGCCATAGTATTGACTTTGAGGACTTCAATACTACTGCCAAATAATATTTGAAGAAGATAACCATACCCTCTGTTCCTTAATCATTATTTTACTTTCTTTACCCATATTGATTCTTGTACACTCAAAGAACGCAGCTCCAACTAATCCTTTTAGTGAGAAGTAGAGGATACCAGAATTTACGCTGTCTTTTGAATGAAACATACAGAACAGAAGAGTACTTCTTCTGTTCAAGGTCGGGTTTAAGGAGTACAAAGGGACATGACAGTAGCTAGAAAACGCAAGGTGGCTGAGTTGTCATAGCATGAATCCTTCATGAGCAGGCATTTTTCTAATCTGGTTATCAAGTTTATGGGTAAATATCAAGAGGTGAATAATCTGGAGAGCAGTTCTCTGAGTGGAGAATGAGAAAAAACTGAATGTCAATCCTAGCTTCTCTCCTGAGTAACAGTGGGTAGTTTTCACGTAGCCTCCCCTCTGTTTTTGTGTGACCTTCCTCTGTTTCTACAGCTAAATCAAAATGCTTCTGTATCTTGCAGGGACACCCTCATCCCTTTACTTTCCATTTGTTCCCCTTAATGGAGTTTTGATTCTTTGATCTGTCTCCTCTGCTTTTTTCCTTTCTGAGTTCAGAAAGCTTGAGTATCTGATTTTCCTCTTTTGCTCTCTTATCCCTCCAATCTGGTCTTTAAATGTCAGTTTTAGTCAAGGGTCTTTCCATTTTTATACTAAGCCTGTCTTTTTTCCTTTTTTTCCTTGAGAGGAAAGTTTCTTTTAAAATCCACTTTGCTACTGTTGTTTATTTTTGTTATTGTTCTCTTTAATAACAAAACTTTGTATCTCACAGGAAGTAGTGATGACATCTCTAAAGGCAAGTTTTACTTTTTTCATCATCTATTCACTGAACACCAACTTTATTCCATGATAAACCTCAGGGAGAAAAGAATAAAAGATGAGTGAGACAATCTACCCTAACATAATTTACCAACTAGAAAATTTTCTAAATAACTATGTTATAGAAAATAAATAAATGTGATGACAATTTCTTAAAGGTCCTGACATATGGTACTATGTGATGGCTTTCTTCTCCTTTCTCATTATCATCCTTGAGCACTCAAAATAGCAGACCTCAGTCCAAATTCCCCCAGCTGGAATACAACCAAACAGAAGGATAAATGTTCAGGCAACCATCCCATCAGTGACCCACAAATCCCTGAACTAAAAATACTTCATAAGAAAGAAGAGCAAGGAGTACTGAAACATGGTAAGTAATCTCCTCTCAAGACCATTCTCAGTACTCACTCTCACAATGACAAAGCTCCCTTTGAAGATATTCGAAACTCTGCCCAGAGAAAAAAATGTAATGTATTCATTCTCTTAATGATGGCCATTTGGATTGTTTCCATTTGGGGCTATTATTAATAGAGCTGCTATGAATATTTGTATAAAAATCTCTTTTAGGGGATATGTTTGCCTTTATCTTGGGTAATTATGTAAGAATGAAATTATTTGGTTTTAAGGCAGTCATATGCTGTAATTTATAAGAAACTAGCAGTTTTCAAATTGGTTGTACCATTTTGTGCTCCCACCAGCTATATATAAAAATTCTAGTTGCTTTACATCCTGGCCAACATTTAGTGCTGTTAGGCTTTTTAAATTTAAGCCATTCTAGAAGTGGATATCTTATTTTTATATTAATTTGTATTTCTCTAATGACTAATAATATTGTGCAACATTTCAAGTGCTTATTGATTATTTCTATATCTTCCTTTTGAAATGTCTGATTTGCCTATTTATTATTGAGATGTCATTTTATTATTGAATTGAAGGTATTCCTTATATACTTTCATACAAGTCCTTTGTTATATATGTATGTATTATGAATATTTTCTCTTATGTTTGCCTATCCATTTTCTCAGCAGACATTTTCAGTGAGCTGAAGGTTTTAATTTTGAATAACAAATTATTGAGTTTTTTCTTTTAAGGTCATTGTTCTCCAAGAATCCTTTACCAGTCTCAGGATTTTGAAGATATTCTCTTACCAGATTATTCTAGAAACTATACACTTTTAGCTTTTGTATCAGATTCATGACCCATCTTGGAATGATTTTTAAATGAGGAGTGATAAATACATAGACTGAGTTGTTTTGATTTATTTTGTTTTGTTTTTCTCACTGTGAATACCAGGGTTCCAGCTTCATTTCTCAAAAAGAATTTATTTTCTCCCATTGAATGGCATTGGCCTTTTTGTAAAATATCACTTGACTATATGTATTAGTCCATTCTCACATTGCTATAAGGAACTACCTGAGACTGGGTCATTTATAAAGAAAAGAGGTTTAATTGACTCAATTTCCATAGGCTGTACAGGAGGCATGGCTGGGGAGGCCTTAGGAAACTTACAATCATGGCAGAAGGCAAATGAGAAGCAAGCACATCATCACTGGTCGGCAGGAGAGAAAGCGCAAAGGGGAAGTGCTACACACTTTCAAACAACCAGATCTCATGAGAACTCACTATCACAAGAACAGAAAAGGGGAAATCCAGTCGCATGATCCAATGACCTCCCACCAGGTCCCTCCCCAAACATTGGGGATTAGAATTAAACATGAGATTTGGGTGGAGACACAGAGTCAAACTATATCCCTATATATAAGGATTGATCTATTTCTGGGCACTCTATTCTGTTCCATTGATCATAATAGATCTAGCATTAGGTCAGTATCAAACAATCTTGATTACTGTAACTTCACAATATATTTTGAAACCAGGTAATGTATATTCTTTGTCTTGTCTTTTCCCTTCAAGATTATTTTGATTATTCCTGGTCCTCTGCATTAACAAACAATTTCAGAATCTGATTGTCAAGAAGAAACAGCCTCTTGGAATTTTGAGATTACATTGAAAATCTGGAAACACATTTGGGGAAAACTGATATTTTAACATAATTAATCTTGAATATTGTATATTTCTTCACTTATGAAGATCTTTAATTTTATCCAGCAAGATTTTAAATTTTCTGTGAGTTTTGCACATCTTATTTTATTTCTAATTATTTAATGTTTTTACTGTTTTTTCAATATGATTAGCAAATTATGTGCTTCTGTTACATAGTAAAGCAATTGATATTTGTATATGGACCCTGTATTCCATGGTCTTGCTAAATTAATGTGTTGGTTCTAGGGTTATTTTGTGTAGATCCCATAGAATTTCTATGTACACATTCATATTTCCATTTTTCTGACTGTGTGGTTGATTTGCCTTATGCTAGCCATGACCTTCAGCACAGCATTGAATAGAAGCAGTAGGAGCAGGCTTACTTGCCATGTTCTCAATATCATAGGGAAAACAATCAGTACTTCAACATTAAATATTTTAGCTGTACATTTTATCAGATTAAGGAAGCTCCCTACTATTTCTACTTTGCTGAGAGTTTTTTTTACAAATGACTATTGAATTCTATCTTTTTCTGTGGTATACTACTTTGATTTTCAAACAATGAAATAATATTGCATTCATTTGTAAAATAAATCCCACTTTGTCATGATGTACTATCCAATTATATTTTTCTAAATTTAATTCCTAATACTTTGTCAAGACTTCTGCATCTATGTTTATGGATGATATTAGGATATGACATCAAGGTTATGTTAGCTTAATAAAGTTTAGTAGCATTTCCAACTCCTTTTTCTGAACAAGTTTATGTAAAACTAGAAATATTTCTTTTTTAATGTAAGATAACATTTTGCAGATAAAGAACCTAGCTCTGAAATTATGAGGGTATATATATTTGAGATGGAGTCACACTCTGTCGCCAGGCTGGAGTGCAGTGACACCATCTCAGCTCACTGCAACCTCCGCCTCCCAGGTTCAAGCGATTCTCCTGCCTCAGCCTCCTGAGTAGCTGGGACTACAGGCACGTGCCACCACACTTAGTTAATTTTTGTATTTTTAGTAGAGACAGGGTTTCACCATGTTGGCCATGGCCAGGGTGGTCTTGATCTCTTGAACTTGTGATCCGCCTGCCTTGGACTCCCAAAGTGCTGGAATTATAGGCGTAAGCCACTGCACCCAGTCAATTATGGATATATTTTAAATTTCAAATTAAATTTATTTAAGTTATAAATTAAGTTTTTAAATTTGGGAGCATAAAGTTACTCATAGTATTTTCTTATTAATTTTTTATGCCTACAGCACTACAGAGTGATTCCAACATTTCTTATATTGGTAATTTGTATTTTTATTTTCTTTTTAAATGGTTATCTATATAGCTAGGGCAACTGTTCTCAACTGAGGTTCCATGAAAGAATTAAGCCTGAATGCCCTAAGGTATCTACCATGTAAAATGAAAAAAAAAAAAATCCTATAGATCTAAAGTAGTAGTATTAGATATGTAACTTTCTTGGAATATAAAGGAAATACATGATCCAATCATATTTGTTAAGTCTCAATTATCTTTCAAAATCCCAGTTGTGAAAAGTCACTTTTCAATTTTATTGATCTTCTCAGATATTTGATTTTTTGGTTCATTGATTTTGTTTAATGTTTGCTCATTTTCTGTTTCATTGATTTTCGTTATTTATTATTTCCTTCCTTCCATTTACTTTGGGTATAATTTACTGTTTTTTTCTTCTTCTTTTCCAGTGTTTTGTTTTATTAAGATGGAGCCTCGCTATGTTCCCCAGGCTGAACTCAGACTCCTGGGCTCAAGTGATCTGCCTCCCGAGAAAATGGGATTACAGGTGCACCCAACCATACCTGGATTGCTCTTCTTTTTCTATCTTCCTAAAGTGCAAACCTAGATGGTTAATTTAATATGATTCTTCTTTTTGTAATATAATAATTTAATATTTTAAATTCCCATCTGAACAATGTTGCACCTGTATCTCAAAACTTTGATACTTTGTTTTATTATCATTTAGTAATGTATTTTGTGATAATCCTTGTCTTTTTTTTATTTGATACATAGATTACTTAAAATTGTCTTGCTTAATTCCAAAATATTTGAGAATTGAGCCAGGCACACTGGCATGTGCCTGAAGCCCCAGCTACTCTGGAGGCTCAGGCAGGAGGATGGCTTGAGGCCAGGAGTTCAAGAGAATTGTGCAGATATTGTGACATTAATTTCTAATCCAGTTATTTTATGGACAGAGAATACATACTGAGATATTTCGATAATTTTAAATATACAACATTTTTTAATGGCCCCATCATATATACATAGTCTTTTGTTTTTCAGATTTATTAAGGTATAATATAAATGAAATTGTTTATATTTAAGGTGTACAATTTGATGTGTTGGTACACATGAACATTATGAAATGATTACTAAAAACAAGATAATTAATATATCTATCACCACACATAATTATCATTTTTTTCTTTGTGCACATGTGTGTGGTGAGAACATGTAAGATCTACCTTCTTAGCAAATTTCAAATACGCAATACAATAATGTTAACTATGGACACGATGCTTTATATTAGATATCCAAAACTCATTCATCTTGTATAACCAAAACTTTATACCTTTTAGCCCATATCTCCCCATATCCCCCTCCCTGCAGCTTCTGGAAACCACCATTCCACTCTCTGCTTCTATGAGTTTGACTATTTTGATTCCACATATAAGTGCTACCATTAGCTTTTTTTCTTTCTGTGTCTGATTTATCTTACTTAGCATAATGTCTTCTATGTTCATTGATGTTGTTGCAAGTAACAGGGTTTCTTTTTTTCCTAATATGTATATCTCACATATATGTATATACATCTTATTTTTATCCATGCATTCATAATGGACAAAGGTTTTTCCATATCTTGGGTATAATGAATAATGCTGCATGCTACAATGAACACAGGAGTGCAGATATCTCTTTGAGATAGTTATTTCCTTTGGATATATACCCAGAAGTGAAATTGCTGGATCATGTAGTAGTTTTTATTTTTATTACTTTTAGGAACCTCCATGCTGTTTTCCATAGTGGTTGTACAAATTTCTATTTCCACCAACAGTATGTAAGAATTTCCTTTTCTCTATATCCTCACCAAGACTTATCTTTTATCTTTTGATAACATCCTAACAGGTGTGAGGTGATGCCTCATTGTAGTTTTGTTTTACATTTCCCTGTTGATTAGTGATGTGGTTTGGCTGTGTTCCCACCCAAATTTCAACTTAAATTGTATTTCTCAGAATTCTGACATGCTGTGAGAGGGACCCAGGGGGAGGTAATTGAATCATGGGAGCCGGTCTTTCTTATGCTATTCTCGTGATAGTGAATATGTCTCATGAGATCTGATGGGTTTATCAGGGGTTTCCACTTTTGCTTCTTCCTCATTTCACCTCCCACCATGATTCTGAGGCCTCCCCAGCCATGTGGAACTGTAAGTTCAATTAAGCCTTTTTTCCTTCCCACTCTCTGGTATGTCTTTATCAGCAGCGTGAAAACAAATTAATACAGTAAATTGTTACTGAGAGTGGGGCGTTGCTGAAAAGATACCTGAAAATGTGGAAGCAACTTTGGAACTGGGTAACAGGCAGAGGTTGGAATAGTTTGGAGGGCTCAGAAGAAGACAGAAAAATGTGGGAAAGTTTGAAACATCCTAGAGATAACTTGTTGAATGGCTTTGCCCAAAATGCCGATAACGACATGGACAATAAAGTCCAGGCTGAGGTGGTCTCAGATGGAGATAAGGAACTTGTTGGGAACTGGAGCAAAGTGACTCTTGTTATATTTTAGTAAAGAGACTGGTGGCTTTTTGCCCCTGCCCTAGAGATCTGTGGAACTTTGAACTTGAGAGAGATGATTTGGGGTATCTGGCAGAAGAAATTTCTAAGCAGCAAAGCATTCAAGAGGTGACTTAGATGCTGTTAAAGGCATTCAGTTTCATAAGGGAAGCACAGCGTTAAAGTTTGGAAAATTTGCAGCCTGACTATGTGATAGAAAAGAAAATCCATTTTCTGGGAAGAAATTCAAGCCAGTCGCAGAAATTCGCATAAGTAGCAAGAAGCTCAATGTTAATCCCCAAGACCATAGACATGTTAGAGATGTTCAAGGCAGCCCCTTCCATCACAGACCTGGAGACCCAGGAGGAAAAAGTGGTTTTGTGGGCCAGGTCCAGGGTCCCCATGCTGTGTGCAGCTTAGCAACCTGATGCCCTGAGTCCCAGCTGCTCCAGCTGTGGCCAAAAGGTGGGCAACATACAGCCTGGGCTGGGGCTTCAGAGATGACTTGGGTGCTGAAGTCAGAGTGGAAGCCCCAAGTCTTGGCAGCTTCCACGTGGTGTTGAGCCTGTGGGTGCACGGAAGTCAAGAAGTGAGGTTTAGAAACCTCTGCCTAGATTTCAGGAGATGTATGGAAACACCTGGATGCCCGGGCAGAAGTTTGTTGCAGAGGCAGGGCCTCCATGTAGAACCTCTGCTAGGGCAGTGCAGAAGGGAAATGTGAGGTCAGAGCTCCCACACACAGTCTCTACTGGGGCACTGCCTAGTGGAGCTGTGAGAAGAAGGCCACCATCCTCCAGACTCCAGGATGGTAGATCCAATGACAGCTTGCCCCATATGCCTGGAAAAGCTGCAGACACTCAACACCAGCCATGAAAGCAGGCAGGAGGGAGGCTGTACCCTGAAAACCCACAGAGGCAGAGTTGCCCAAGACCACGGAAACCTACCTCTTGCATCAAAGTGACCTAGATGTGAGACCTGGAGTCAAAGGAGATCATTTTAGAGCTTTAAAATTTGACTGCCCCGCTGGATTTTGGACTTGAATGGGCCCTATAGCGCCTTTGTTTTGGACAATTTCTCCCATTTGGAAAGGCTGTATTTACCCAATACCTGTACCCTCATTGTATCTAGGAAGTAACTAACTTGCTTTTGATTTTATAGGCTCATGGGCAGAAGGGACTTGACTTATCTCAGATGAGACTTTGGACTGTGGACTTTGGGGTTATTGCTGAAATAAGTTAAGACTTTGGGGAACTCTTGGGAAGGCATAAATACTTTTGAAATGTGAGGACATAAGATTTGGAGGGCCCAGGCACAGAATGATACCATTTGGCTATGTCCCCACCCAAATCTCAACTTAAATTGTATCTCCCAGAATCCCCCCCATGATGTGGGAAGGACCCAGTGGGAGATAATTGAATCATGGGGGTCATTCTTTCCCATGCTATTCTCATGACAGTGAATAAGTCTCAAGAAATCTGATGGGTTTATCAGGGTTTCCACTTTTGCTTCTCCCTCATTTTCTCTTGCTGTCACCCTGTAAGAAGTGCCTTTCACCTCCCACCATGATTCTGAGGCCTCCCCAGTCATGTGGAACTGTAAGGCCCATTAAACCTCTTTTTCTTCCCAGTCGCTGGTATGTCTTTATCAGCAGTGTGAAAACAGACTAACACAATTAGTGATGTTGAGCACCTTTTCTTATAGTTGGTGGCCATAAATATGTCTTCTTTGGAGAAATGGCTTTTCAGGTCCTTTGCCCACTTTTAAATCAGGTTATTTGTTTTTTTGTTTTTTGTTTGTTTGTTTGTTTGCTGAGTTTCTCATATATTTTGTATGTTAACTCCTTATCTGATTTATGGTTTGCAAATATTAATATTTTCTCTCGTTCTTTAGGTTGCCTTTTCACTCTGTTGACTGTTTCCTTTCCTGTGTAGAAACCATTTAGCTTGATGCAATCTCATTTATCTATTTTGTTACCTGTGCTTTTGTCATCATATGCAAAAAAATCTGTTGCCCAGACCAATGTCAAGACAGGCTTTCCCTATGTTTTCTTCGAGGAGTTTTACCATTTCCAGTCTTATGTTTAAGTCCTTAATCCATTTTGAGTTGGTTTTTGTTATGAATAATGGTCCTAGGCAAAAAGTAAGAATTAAATGTGGTGTTTCCTTATCTCAAGCATCACAGCCCTGTGCTATCTATTGTCTAAAATCTGAAAAGAGTTTTTTCATACATGTTATCCAGTTATACAATTCTTCACAGCAAAATGTAAGGTCCAATAATCATATCCCTGTTATGGCTGGAACCACTTCTACACTAAATATATTTTGTTTTATTCATTTCATTCTCATAATAACTTCACGAAATAAGTATTATTAAGCCATTCTATAGCTAAAATGACTAACCTTAAGTAACCACCTTCTGTTATCCTTTAAGCCCATCAAGCATAGAAATAAATCTTATTAACTTTGTTGTTCATTGCATTTGACTCAGTTCTTGACACACAATAGATGCTCAGTAAATAAACTTTGACAGATACTATTTTCTCCATTATACATATAAAAAAAATCCTAAATCTCAGACAAGACAAATTGTGGAAGTGGGGAAGAAATTAATATTGATTAAGTGCTGGGATTTTAAAACTATGGAACATGGGCCAAAATTGGCCCACTTTTTTAAAAAGAAAGTTTTATTAGAATATAGCCATGCTCATGTGTTTACATATCGTCTCTATCTGCTTTCATGCTATGATAGCCAACCTGGGCAGTTAGGTCTGCAAAGCTTAAAATATTTAATATCTAGTCCTTGACAGAACATGTTTGCCAACCCCTGATTATTATACATTATAATGCCAAGCAATATGCTTGTCACTGTTACATACTTTTCACCTCATTAAGTTTCCCAGCTACTCTAAGAAATAAAAAAAAAATACCATTATCCAGATGTGGACTTTAGGATTCAGAGAGGTACTTACCACAGGTTCTATGGCTCATAGATGGCAAAGCACGAATTTAAATTCTGATGTGTCAGACTCTGATGCCTGTGCACTTTTCATTTCTAACAGAGAACTTTGAAAAGAAATGGACGATGATAAGTGGAATGGCCCCTTTTAGTGATCTGCACATCATCACACATGATGAACAAGTTGATCTAAAGCTAAACCTACTGAAGAAATAGCTTTATAACCTATAATAAAAATAGTTAAAACTATTATTACTTATAAGGCATTTTTTATATGTCAACCTTTGAGCTGACTAATAATTGTATGTGTATGGTGTGAGTGTTTTATGTACATGAGCATCTGTATATAACATATATATGCTATATATAACATATATGTATATATGTGTATATAAATGTGCATGTATATAATTTGACTGATTTTTCATAGATATTCTATGAAGATATTGCTATAGGTACAGAAATAAATGCTTAGTGGGATTGTATTAAAAGATAGCAACTGGTAAATCAAGGATTCAGCCTGATTTTCCTAACTCTGTAGGAAATCTATCTGTATCTATCTGTATCTTCTTTTCATTCTTTTCAACTCATTAACATAGGTTCCCATGAACTCAAACATTACTAGATGGCATAAGAAAGGATAATATCTTCAGGAGCTCTATGATCTCACAAAATGCCCAAAGCTCACTTTCCAATCACTCTTCTGGGCCTCCTTGGCAAGCTTTCCACCATCACTCCCAGCAATGTCAAGATGTAATGCTTTTCTTTCTTCTCTTTTTTAAGTGCTTTAAGCTCTAAGCCATCATCATTTAATTTTAAATTATCTTCTGATTTCCTACGTGGGCTGAGAATGAAAGTAGTCTGGGGGTAAAAATGGTAGTGACAATAAATGAGAAGGAAAGCATTTGTGAAAATCCTTTTCTTCTTTTCAAGAAGAGCTGTAATAGTGTTTTGTATCAACATGACTCCTTCCTTCAGCTGTAACAAAGTTAGAGAAAGTGTTGGTACTATAAATTGAGAGTTCAGGAGGTGATTCTACCCAGTCTTTTCAACAAGATTGGTATTATAGGTTTCCCACATAGAAACCAGTGCAGAAATATTTCTAAAGCAATTTCATCTTTGCCAGGAGCCCTTCGCTACCTCCTTATGCCTCTTCTCTTTCCCAAAATGTTCCTAGGTTATTCGATCTCTTAGTGTCTTCCATGCATGATCCTCTCCCAAACCTCAGCAAATTCCCGTGGTGTCCAGAATCGGACTGCTCAAGGGGCAGAGTTAGGGATGTAACTCACAATTTGCGCAACTAGATCTTTAAATAACTACTTCAAAAGAGAGATCATTGATAATAAACAGGCCAATAGGAATTAGACACAAATAATGTCAAATCTCTAGAACAACTAAGAGTCTGATGAAATATAACATGTCATATCTATAGATGGTTTTTTGGAGGACTTTTATTCATTTAAAGATGAAGAGATACAGGTCACTGTTATCCTTCATGGATGCTCTGTAGGTTGTCTTATTTTTAGAAATGTTCCAAAGGTAAGATATGGCAATGGAGTAAATGTGTAAAACCTAAATGCAAATGTGACATCTTCTATAGCCAGCCAGAAAATTTCCAGTGTATTAGCAACTATGCAGTCATTTCTCCAATAATAGACATTGCACTAACATTCTATCCCAAAGGGAGTAGGAGTGGGCCTGACAGCCTAGGGGAGACCAAAGAGTTGAAAAATCACAGCAGAGGAAAGTGAACCACTAAGTGGGACAACAAATCCCATAGGGCCTATGAAGCTCGCCACCATTTCAACTACATCTTCACCAAAAGTTTTTAATTGAGTCTATTGAGGATTTTCTTTTTTCCTTGTGGGGATATATCCTTCATTTTATAAAACCATTTAACAAGGAAAATTGGATTCATTTTAGGATGAACAGCTGGAGCGCATCAGTTCCATAAAGCAAAAGTTAACAGTATTTCCATTTTAGTCACCATGTAGGAGCTTCTATGATGCTCAGTTGGATTATGCTTATCCTGAACCAGCTCACTTTCTTCCAGCATGTTCATGTACATCAATGTCATCTTCCCTGACACCCAAACTTTAACTTTGCCTCCTTGTCTCCTTCATTTCCCAAAATTTAGCCCAATGATAGATGCCAGCCTTACAGATAGCATCAGTAGCTGATTAGAGTTACCTAGAAACGTAGCAATTATCCAGAGAGGATGACAACAGCATAGGTTAAGAGTCACTTGACTTTCACCATTTCCCTGCTCCTTACCTCAAAGGCCTGTGAAAAACAGATGGGAGAAATATAGTAAATAAGAAGGCCATGCTCTTTGCTACAAGTCACTGGCTATATTTGATGGGTCTGAGAGGGAGAGGAAAAGAAAGGAGATTGGAATTTTAGACTTATATGGGCTGGGCTTCATTACAACTAAAAAGGTCCAAAAAGAACTGGAATCTTCTTAAAATGTTAATAGAGGACAAAATAGAGTAATTCTGCAGAACATGTTTACTGTGGTAACTGAAAACAATAAGGTCTTTTCAGACTTGTCCTGTACTAAATTCAAACCGATAAACAGATTGCACTGCTTTTGTAACTTAATTTATGTAGCCAAAACACAAGCTTAGACTAGTGCAGAAAACATATTCTTTAGGATCACATAAGTCTGGTTTCAAATCTCCATCACTTAGTACTTGTGTAAACTTGATCAGCTCACATCTCTTGAGTCTGTTTTTATATCTACAAAATGAGAACGTCATCCACCTACTGCACAATCATCATGAGAATTACTTGAAATAATGTGTAGAAAGTGAGTAGCACAATACTGGACACATAATAAACATTCAACAGATCTTTCTGTTATCACTTTTGATTGCCTATAATATGTTTCTCTCATTTTGACCAATCCAAATGCTATGATTCTTCTGCAGGTTTGCCTTTTTATGAATTCATCCTTAACTATCATATTCAAGAGTTTTACTCAAGTATCTGCAAGTGATTGTCAGGAAAAATAAAAGGTGGACATTCTAGCCACAACTTCCACAGGGCAATTTTATATAAAAATAAAAAGCAGATTTTGGTTCAGTATCTGAAATTGCCTTCCAACAATTTAAGCTAATCAATAATAGATTAGAAAGAGTGAACTCCTCATCTCCCTAGATAGGGATGCTGCTGAATGGTGCAACATACAGCAAATATAAAATTTGGTATCTGATAGATTGAGGTTCGAATCCCAGTTGTGTCACTTATTAGCAACAAAACCTTAGCCAAGTTATAAAACCTCTGAGTCTGTTCCCTTAATGTGAGAATTGGTCTTAATAATACCTAACAGATCAGAGTTGTTCTGAAGATTACATGTTATAAGAGCCTCCCCTGTTCCCCTTGCCCTCCAAAAAACTGCTTTGGCCTCTCTGGGAACCAGGGTAACCAAGAAAAAGACAAAGACCTGTCAGGCTTATAAAGCCTTAGGAAAAGGTAAGGGTATGACAATGTCTGCCAGTATCACAGAAGCTGGCAAGACTGCAGCCTAAGCCCAGCTCAGAGTAGGTATTTTGACACAGTCATTTACAAGATAAAAACTCCTTCTCACACTTGCACACTTTCATAACATCCTCTCCACAGTAGCCCTTACTACCATTATGTTCCACATCCAATGACTAAAAAGCAGAAGCATTTTTTGGAAGGAATGAGAAGACAGTATGCAAATGGGACTTTGCTTACTTTCCAGAAGTGCTCATCTTTTATCTTTTTCTGGGCTTCAAGCATCTTTTTCTACAACATAATCCTTTAGATGTTGAAAAAGCATCCAGGTAGGTTCAGATGCTATGTACCAATTATTTGGAATAATAGTGTTTTTTTTTTCAATTATCATTATTGATATGTCAAAGTGACTACCAATGGTACCAAAATCCTACATATTAAGCAGGAAAAAAAATGAACCAATATGATAGACTGAGTACACAGATTTCTCTCCCAACACCCTAAATCCCTTGAAGTGACAGAAAAAAAAATGCTTTGTAAACATGATTCCTTCATTCATCTGACAAATATCTAAGGCTTTCCTACTATGCTCTAGGTGCTACAGTGATGAACAAAATATGTGGTGAACATGAGGTTGCTGCTAAAGTGGTGAACAAAATACATGGGGAACATGAGGCCGCTGATCTCATGGAACTTACATTAAAGTCAAGCCAGGAGAGAAGAGAAAAAAAAAAAAAATACAATAAGCAAGCAAACAAATAGGTCAATGAGATAATTGTGGATAGTAATATATTCAACAAAATAATTAAACCAGAATATTATGATTGAGAGTGACTGGTAGAAGACGGTTGGGGGACTATTTCACATGCAGCAGCCAGGGAAATCCTTTTAGAGGAGCTAATGTGTGAGCAAAGACCTAAATAATCCAAAGATCCAGATCTGCAAAAGTCTCTGGGGTAGAATATTCCCAGTAGAGCACATAGCAAGTGCAAAGGCCTAGAGTAGATGTGAGCGTGGCCCACATGAAGAACAGTAACTCATCCTTAAAAACAAAGTGATATTCATGGATCAGGAATTTTGAAGAATGTCTAGGACAGAAAAAACAAAAGGAGGTGGATTGCCAGGGAGGCAAATGCAAATTTTCCTAAGACAAATCTGAACTCAGGTAATTCCCAAGTGGTACGCTTCTGTAGTGGGATGCTAGACAAAGGTCACAGGAGAAACAAAGGGTCCGTGTGGAAAGATTATCAGCCAAGGAAGTGCAGAGTTTCCTAGTACAGCTCAATTGACTTCTTTCAAGTGTCTTACCTTTTAAGTCCCCTTGAAGAAATGGCATGTTTTGTACATTAAGGCCCTTTCCATCTCTCCCTCTCAAAAAAAAGGAGTACCATCGTGAGATCATTCCAGACAAACTCTAACATTCCCTTCCAGATCTAAATATGTAATTACCTAAATTTAGATATTTTATGTGCTGTTATTTTGTAATATTATCTAACATGTGGAAATTGTACGGTAATATCATAAAATAACAGCACATAAAATATCTAAATTTAGGTAAGTTGTTTTCTCTCACAAATAAAGAAACAATTGAATTTCATGTAGAAATAATTGACTGGCTTTACTTTAAAACACACAAAAAATATTTTGTAAATATTTATGAACCCACCAAATATTCTAAGGGAGAAAATTCAAATTTAGAGATTTTGATTCTACATATTATTATTTTCAAAACCAGTTCTACTGACCTGGTTAGACACTGGGTTGCAGAAAGCAGATCAGTTCTTGACCTGGTCATGCCACCAAACAGTTTTGTGACTGGGGTCAATCCACAACATGTCTTAACCTCAAATTCTGCAGCAGAAAATAACAAAAATAACACATCCTACCTATCTCAAAGGTTGACTTTTGGAGTCCTATAAAGTTAAATATTGGGAAGTGATTTTTTTTAACAAATAATGTGTTATTGAGCCGCTCATTCGTCAAAATGTTTAAAATTCTAACTATATGCAAAATCCTGAATTAGATACCACAGGGTTTAAGTAAAATAGTAAACATAGCCCCTAAACTCCTTACAATATAGAGAAATAAGTAGTCATCTTTTCTGAGTACTGAAATGTGGATGCATGGAAATCATCTCTGCATTTCTACCTGAGAATGATGGTTATTATTCAATGTGTTTAAGGTATTTTGATTTTGTAAAATTCTGATTTTAGAATATTCCCCCCTTGGGGAGAATCTCCTAAGTGAGAAGTTATAAAGAGCTCATGGGACATGGTCTGATCTGGTAGAGAGAGCCTGAGGAAGACTTGTTCATTCCAGGATTTCATGTTGATCAGTTACCTTGGTTCTGAAAATAGCATAGCACTAAAAATACCTTTCAGAGAGAGAAGTTACATGTCCATTGAGGAGGGAAAACATGGGAAAAGGAAGATGCCACGTTTTTCTATGAGCTTTATAGTGGGGACAGCTAATATAAATTATGGATTGGTAGGGAAGTAAGAAAAGGAAAACACATGCAGGCTAGAGTGTTTTCAAAGAAAAATCTCCACAAGTCACAGTGACTGAATACCATGTGTAATGAAAGACAGGGATTGTCAATGCTGATGGAGTTTCAAGCCTGCCTAATTGGGGAAATGCTGGTATTACTGATGAAGGACAGGTACAACATGCTGAGCCCAGTGTAGATGGAAGGAAAAGGATGAGCTCAGCTTGGCAAGTGATCATATGAGGGGAGAAAATAGAACAGCCAAGTGGGGATCTTCAGCAGGAATTAAAGACAGCACAGCTGGAAATTAGGTGAGAGAACACAGCTGAAGGTACAGATTTGGGCATTATTTTTATAGATGTTATCCAAGAAGCAGACAGACATTTGTAGCAAGAGAAAGAGACCGGAAACCAGGCTGAATTTTCAGAATTGCTCAGAGTTCAGAGTTAGGGGACAGAAAGAAGAAATGCCAGGATTGGAGGCAAAGATCAAGCAAGGAAGTAAAATGCACAACCTTGGAAATAGGTAGAGGGTGTTTCAAGGTTTCAAGACAGATAAGCAATATATTCTTGAGCTTCTTATTCAATAAATGTGTCCATAAAGGAAAAGAAATAAGATGGTAGCTCAAGGGAGCACCAAGATCATGCTAAGATTTTCTTTCAAGGTGAAGGAGAAACATAGGTTGGAAGTCTACACAGGGAAAGGGTTTGAAGCTACCAGAGAGAGGGAATAAATAAAGCAACATCATTCTCAGATAGGATTTAGCTTTAGAGAAAAATAAAGACATAGATTCCTTTGAGCTGAAGGGAAGGGCAACAGGGATAAACATTAAAAACAGAGTAGAAAATCATTCATCACTGAGTAAGAATATGGAGTTCAGAAGAATTAAGAGACTCTGAAATGGCTGTTGGTAGACATGTGTTAGGTATTCATCCATAAATGAGGAAAGAACTTGCAGCTAAGTAGTTTAGTGCTAAATTGGGGAGCAATCGCAAAATAAATATTTGCTGAGTTCCTTCTATGTGCTAGGCACGTGTATTTGAAGCCAAATACATCTTTTACTAGCAACACAACACTCTGTGACCAGGGCTCAGGCGTGCAGAGGGTCAAGGAGAGGATTACTTAGTATGCAAGTGGGGATAGCATTGAAGGAAGTGCTGACCAGGAGTCCAGAGCACAGAGCCACTCACAAAATGCTATTCAAGATTCTAATAATTTTTCTTGTTTTGTACTGACAAAACTTACCACTTTTAGCATCCCTCAATTACATCTAGATCTTAGATATCATTCAATCCAATGTTTCTTAAAGAGGGCTTCTGTGAGATTCAGCAATGAGACCGAGCAGCTCCACATTTATTGATTTTATATATTTTGGTCTTTTTAACATGTTTATACTGGCAAGATTTCTTTTGGTTATAATAAAATACCAAATTATATGGTTTGGCTATGTCCCCACCCAAATCTCATCTTGAATTGTAACTCCCCCAATTCCCCTGTGTTTTGGGAGGAACCTGGTGGGAGGTGATTGAATTATGGGGGCAGGTCTTTCCTGTGCTGTTCTCGTGATAGTAAATGAGTCTCACGAGATCTGATGGTTTCAAAAACAGGAGTTTCCCTGCACAAGCTTTTTGCCTGCTGCCTTCCGTGTAAGAGGTGACTTGCTCCTCCTTGCCTTCTGCCATGATTGTGAGGCTTCCCCAGCCAAGTGGAGCTGTAAGTCCATTAAACTTCTTTCTTTTGTAAATTGCCCAGACTCGGGTAAGTCTTTATCAGCAACATGAAAACGGACTACATACCAACCTAAACTAACTTAAGCCAAAGAGGAAGTAAATGGATAAATGACTAGTAGTAGGAAGAGGAAGGTACAGCAGGGCTCTTGGGATAAATGAAGCCAGGGATACTACTTAGATTCTCTCCATCTTTCCACACTGTATGTAGCCATGTGTAAGCTTTACTTCTATTGCAGAAGGATTTATTCCCTAAAGAACATGACCTCAGTCAGTTGCAAAGTCTCTTATAATCACTCTCTCTCTGATCCAAGGTCAAAAATCTTGGAGGAACAACTTGATTGTGATTACTCCTGAAATCATAGGCATGAGCACAAAGACTATGGCCAGCCTGGATTTTTCAGTGTCCAACCCTGGCTAATCAATAATGCTTGTGAGAAATAAACTGTGGCTATTTTAGAAATTGCCAGCTATTGCTGCAAAGAGAATAAAATACCTAGGAATCAACTTACAAGGGATGTGAAAAACCTCTTCAAAGAACTACAAAACACTCCTCAATGAAATAAAAGAGGACACAAACAAATGGAAGAACATTCCATGCTCATGGATAGGAACAATCAATATCGTGAAAATGGCCATACTGCCCAAGGTAATTTATAGAATCAATGCCATCCCCATCAAGCTACCAATGACTTTCTTCACAGAATTGTAAAAAAGTACTTTAAAGTTCATATGGAACCAAAAAAGAGCCTGCAT
>NW_016825878.1:268089-408150 GCF_001698545.2 Rhinopithecus bieti
CATACGTAGAAAGCTGAAACTGGATCCATTCCTTACACCTTATACAAAAATTAATTCAAGATGGATTAAAGACTTCAATGTTAGACCTAAACTTATAAAAACCCTAGAAGACAATCTAGGCAATACCATTCAGGATATAGGCATGGGCAAAGACTTCATGACTAAAACACCAAAAGCAATGGCAACAAAAGCCAAAATTGACAAATGGGATCTAATTAAACTAAAGAGCTTCTGCACAGCAAAAGAAACTACCACCAGAGTGAACAGGCAACCTACAGAATGGGAGAATATTTTTGCAATCTACCCATCTGACAAAGGGCTAATACCCAGAATCTACAAAGAACTTAAATTTACAAGAAAAAAAACAAACAACCCTGTCAAAAAGTGGGCAAAGAATATGAACAGACACTTCTCAAAAGAAGACATTTATGTTGCCAACAAACACGTGAAAAAAAGCTCATCATCACTGTTCATCAGAGAAATGAAAATCAAAACCACAATGAGATACCATCTCATGCCAGTTAGAATGGCGATCATTAAAAAGTCAGGAAACAACAGATGCTGGAGAGGATGTACAGAAATAGGAAAGTTTTCACATTGGTGGTGGTAGTGTACATTAGTTCAATCATTGTGAAAGACAGTGTGGTGATTCCTCAAGGATCTACAACTAAAAATACCATTTGACCCAGCAATCCCATTACTGGGTATATACCCAAAGGATTATAAATCATACTACTGTAAAGACACATGCACACGTATGTTTATTGTGGCACTATTCACCATAGCAGACTTGGAACCAACCCAAATGCCCATCAATGATAGACTGGATAAAGAAAATGTGGCACATATATACCAGGGAATACTATGCAGCCATATAAAATGATTAGTTCATGTCCTTTGCAGCGACATGGATGAAGCTGGAAACCATCATCCTCAGCAAACTATCACAAGGACAGAAAACCACACACTGCACGTTCTCACTCATAAGTGGGAATTGAACAATGAGAATACTTGGACACAGGGCAGGAAACATCACAAACCTGGGCTTGTCAGGGAGTGGGAGGCTGGGGGAGGGATGGCATTAGGAGAAATACCTAAGGTAAATGACGAGTTGATGGGTGCAGCAAACCAACATGGCACATGTATACCTATGTAACAAACCTGCATGTTGTGTACATGTACCCTAGAACTTAAAGTATAATAATAATAAAAAAAGAAATCGTCAGCTAAAGTGACGAAAGAGGAATAGTTCCCAGAAAGAGGGAAAAGAATTTGCATTATTAGGATGAATAAATAAATTTTAATAGATATATCTGTGATCATTTTGGCAATTTTATTAAGGCTCACTAGATATGGCTTTCTTTTATTTATCCAAAATATTCATAAGTTGTTGAATGGATAAATAATATTTCATTTATGCAGTGGAATACTGTTCAGCAATGAAAATGAATGAACTACAGTTACATGCAGCATGGATGAATCTCACAAACATAATGTTAAGTAAAAGAAGACATAATAACAAAATAACATGTACTACAGTTTTCTATTTATTAGAAAGTTAGTCTGTGATGTTAGAAGTCAGAAGAGCTCCATACATAGCTAGGAGGGAGAGCACCAGGAGGCTAGTATTGTTCTATTCCTTGATCCAGGTGGTGTCACATGGATGTGTTTACCTTGTAGTAGTTCATTAAACCATATGCTTATAATTTGTGTGCTTCTACAGTATGTTATACTTAAATACAAACTTTTTCTACAAAATGCTTGTTAGCAATGTTGGGGGCTGGGAAAGAAATCCACTCCATTTAGCTTGAATAAAGGTTGCCACTATTAAGAATCATTGATTTAATTCTGTCCCCTATTCTGCCCATGGTTCAACATTTTTCCTACTCCTCAGTCTTGTACTTGGTTGCCTTTCTGCTGTAGAGGGTCAGACTGGGAAACAAAGACACAGACATATGAAATGCCTGTTCAGAGATAATCAGTAACAGATTCTGAAATAAAGCCTGTCTTTGACTTCCAAACCAAAATCTAGAACATTCTACCAATCTGCCATTATATACACAATTCTACTAGTTCTGTTACCAAAAACTGCATTCATTTATTCACTCTGCATCTATTATAGGTCAGCCAGTCAGGGAATTCTCATTCTACTGGCCTGCAGCCCAGGGAGTGCTGGAACGGAAATATGACTAGAGTGCTGTGTAACACACTCAGGAAGCCATTTTATACTGGATAGATCAGGGATGTCTTCAAGGATTATTTATATGTGTATGAAATATACACCTACAAATGAGAAACACATGTTCAGTAGTTAGGTGGGTGAACCGGGGCAATACTGCCCAGATTGAAACTTTGGCCACATCACTTACCTATTCAGCAGTATGATCTGCTTGACCTTAGCACAGCCTTTCTGTGCTTCAGTTTCCTCAGTTGTAAACTGGGGACAAATTATGGGAGTTAATACATGTAAATGCTTAGGAAGGTGCTATACATATACAAGAGTACTAAGGGTGATAGAGGGCTCAATGGGAGAAGGCTGGTCTTAGTGGGGAGGAGTATTTTATCATGGACATTGTTTAGAACTTCCAACATATGGTAGTCAGAAAAAGTAGACTCCTTTTTTGGTTTTATTATTGTTTTTTAATTCTCTATAGACAATGTAACCCCTTATTGCCTTCATCCAAAGGAAATATTCCCACCTCCCCACCCTCCACTGCCAGGTACACAGAATGTACTATATAAGTGCTTGCTAGTATCATTGTTATTATTTAGGTATGGAAGGCCATGTAGGAATTCCCAGAAGAACTGGGAGAAGGGAGGTGGAAAGGACCTTCCTGACAGTGGAATCAACACATGCAAAGACAATTTTATAAAAATACTATGTTCCTTCAAACTATCAGTTAATATCCAAGCCAGGAAGGGAACTAGGCTTTCCTGAGAATGGTAGTGCTACTGCTGGGAAGAAAAACGAATCATTATGAGAATTTCCTTTGATAGTCATCATTGAAGTCCACTCACACTTTCACATGAGATTCTTCTGCCTGCAGTTAAACATTTTTCCCACTCCTCAGCATTATACTTATTTGTCTTTCTGCCCTAGCGAGTCAAGGATGGCTTGAAGATATCCACCCTTGAGAGTAAAATTCTGCCAATGAGCTATTTCTGTGCAGTGCTTCTTATTCTACCAATGTGAGCACCTACTTAAAAAAAAAAAAAGAATAATCAACTGCTTTGTGGTTTAAAAGATTCTTAATGCTAACACTTCATAGTTCTTCTCCATAAGTGCAATTAAGTAAAGGGAGGGACAAAGCCCAGTTAGATAATTCATAAAAGCATAACTACAGAAAAAAATGTTTAACTTAGTTTTTCCATTAACCAGTGACTTGGCTCCACCAAGGTAGAGGATTCCTTTACATCAAGGATCCAGCATAGCAGGGGTCCCCAACCTTCAGACCACGGACCCATATCAGGTCTGTGGCCTGTTAGGAACCAGGTCACACAACAGGATGTGAGTGGTGAGCAAGCATTACTGCCTGAGCTCTGCCTCCTGTCAGACCAGCAGTGGCATCAGATGCTCACAGGAGCCCAAACCCTATTGTTAACTATGCATGTGAGGGATCTAGGTTGCACGCTCCTTATGAGAATCTAATGCCTGATTTTTATCTGAGGTGGAACAGTTTCATCCTGAAACAATCCCCCAACCCCAGTCCTTGAAAAAATGGTCTTCCACAAAACCTGTCCCTGGTACCAAAAAGGCTGGAGACAACTGATGCATACCACTGTATGAGTCCACATGAAAGGCAAGACTTGTCTTACTGGAGTCCCAGGAGGACTAAATGAACTAATTATAAGAGAATGACATACATCAGCACATCACATAGATGACTTAGGCTCTCCCCTACCACACACACCAAACAAAACAAAACAAAACCTCTATTTCAGCTAAAATTAAAAATAGGCAATATATTTAATCAATTTACCCTTGCAAGTAAATATCACTTGTAAGTGTAATATGACTCCTCCTAAGGAGGAGCACCAAAGTAGAAAGCCAAACAAAACACACTAAATACAATGACATCATCTAGAATCAAACTCTAAAAATGTTCCCAGTGGAGACTGTGGATTAGACAAAATACATTTTAATCAATGAATTGTCTTTATGAATCGACAAAGCTCAGAACATTATGTAAAAGAATTTGTGCCAAATAAAAAATACATTTTAAAACAGTAAAATCCCATTATAAAGTACTCCAATAGACGGTCTTCTCTAGCCTAGGCCGAATTCACTATCCCAACATAATGCTTAGCAGTACAGCACCTGCAGCCCTTCACCTTGGTTTGCATCCTGGTCTTGCCACTCTCAAGTTATATAACCTTGGACATGTTAGTTAACCTCCAGGAGTTTAAATTACCTTGCTTATAAAATGAGGTTAATACTACTACCCATCACATGGAGGTTTGCTAAAATGAAGTTTTGGCAGAAAGCACTTGGAACAGTGCCTAAAACACAGTAAGAATTCTATTAATGTTAGCTACCTTTTTTTATACTCATTAACTATTACCTCACCACAGGTGCATGGCCAATGTGCTTGGGGAGGCAAAACCCTAATGAAATTTAAAAAACACAATGTAATTTGTGCTGTCAGAATGCCCAAGCAGGATCTCATGAATCCTTGTGATGCTCATGAGAACAAAACACCTTACGGTGCAATCAGATCAGAAACATCAGGCTCTAAGAAAGTCAGGAAACAGAAATCTCGCACGCACCCTTGAATGCCACATCCCCAATCTCACCTCATTACCTTCTTATCCTTCTCCCATCCCCTTTCCCATCCCCTGGTCTATCTCCTCCTATTTCTCTTACTGTCTATATCTTAGGAAATAGCATAGTCCCCACCCACGGGACCAGGTGAAACTCTAGCTAGTCAGACCCCTACAAGTCAACTGACGTTTCATTCCTGCCTTAACTCCCCATCACTAGAACCTTTAATACATACCTTGGAAATAGATCATTTTCATCCACTCCTCTCCAGGCACACTGCTGCTTCCCTGGGCTCTGCCTACACTATTTCTCAGCTGAGTTGTTGCAATAGCCTCCTTATGCACCTCTCTGCTTCTACACTTGCTCCAGGCCAATCATTCTCTACAAAACCCTTGGAGAAAAGTTTCAAACTGGCAAAACCAATCATGGCACTTCCATAATAAAAATTTATGTTTCTTTTGAGCCACCTCCCTGCTCCTCTCTCCACTCTCAATTCCTTCCACACCACTGGCCCAATTTTATCCTTTGGCCACAAAAATTCACTGCAGGTTCCGAAATCTCCCACATTCCCTCCTTGCTCTGTGCTCTGGGCACATGCCCTTTCCTCTTCACAGCAAGCGGAGTAAGAGTTGAGAAAACAAAGACAACTGTAAAGAAATAAGAAGGAACAAAGAAAGTCTAGCATCACAGAACATAGCAAATAAAGAAAAGGTTGTTTTAAGAGTTGGGGAAGGAAATAAATTGTGTCAGAGGCAGAAACAAAAATAAGAACTGAGGATTTGGTCACACTGATTACTGCTTTTATTCTGTCGATTTCTCTAGAAATCTCCAACTCACCCTCCAAGTCCCAGTTCAAACGCTGCTGCCTCTCAGGAGCCTTCCCTGACTTCTGCAGGCTGCCAACCTCGATGTTCTACCTTCCCACATCTATAGCATTACACACGGAGCTCCACAAAACAATGTTCTAACCATTCTGTAATGGCTTCCTTGTAGGAATAGGGTCCAGCACTGAGTCTGGATACTGCAGATCATGATCATGATAATGACAGCAGTGTAATAATAATAATAGTCGTTTCTTTTGTTGATAATGGTGACTATTTGGTAGACTTTAGGCATTTTGCTAAGGCATTTATTAGATTGAATTGCATAGAATTGCTGTGTCTATTGGCCAAAATGGTCATATATTATGACCAGGTCATACCTGGTAATTTTAGGTAGTTCAGCCTAAAACATGCATTGTTTTAATCTTCACCGCAATTTGAGGAGGCAGATGTGTTATTATACCTATTCTATGAGTAATAAAATTGAGGCTCAGTGGTTTTAAGTAACTTTTCCCAAGGTGATATAACAGAATAGTGAAGAAGCCCAAAGTCTAATCCAGGACTGTCTGACTCTCAACACTCCTAACAAGTATTATATTCTGACTCCCAGAATTATTAGTTTAATTGGTTAACCAACTAAAGCAATAATACAGGGGTCTCCAAAGATAATGATTGCCTAGCATAAAGAGGCAAGTTGGTGTTCACCGAGTCTAGGTAGGACAAATCCTGATGTTCATGTGTGAGTTAAACCAGGCTTCTCTGCAGAAAATAAAGGCTGTTAAATATTGAAATGAGCTAATAAGGAAGGTTATAGACTCTCCTTCAAGAGAAGGATTTCTTCCCCCAGTGGAGAATAGATTCTGTCTGTCTGAAATGGCTTAAATATAATCCTTCGTGAAGGTCAATAAATTGGCTTGCCAAGTCCTTTCCAGGCCCCTGATGATGCTCTGATACCCTGGCTCAATGTGGCTCAGCACATGGCCTGAAAATGGAGGATTCTGAACCCCAAGCCAGAAACAATCTCTTCCCTTTTTAAACTCACTTTGCCCTCTGACTCGTCCTTCTTTGTGACATATGTGGTGATTATTGTATATTGTTCTGATTTCTGCTGGAGAAAAATGCATCTAAAGCACAAAGCACGTGTGCTTCATTTTGCATCTCCCAGAGTGCCTAGCACAGTGCTTCATGCTACATTTTTAAAATTTGATCAAATGGTGCTTCTTTTTGTCTTCTGAAAGAATCTTGTAGTATCAACTGAAAATAAGGCTGTGATTTTTGTCTAAAATTTATTGTCAAAATTAAACTCACAGCATGAGAACAAAATTTTCTTAAGTGTGCTTTTGGTTTAAAGATGATCCAGCACTATAGTCAAAAAGAAAGAGATCTGGCTAGATTACTAATAGATAAAAGCACATCCTAATACTAAGCAAGTGTCTAACAATTCCCAAGTAGAGTCACTACCATCTCAAAATTATTATAGTGGAAAAGTCTTTTTCATAATTGTCATTCCATAGAAGCATAACTTTTTATAATTTTAATAAGTACAAAAAATTACTCTAGATCATTATTCTCAATAAAAATAACAATAAGTACACTTGTACAGAACATTAAANCTCACAGCATGAGAACAAAATTTTCTTAAGTGTGCTTTTGGTTTAAAGATGATCCAGCACTATAGTCAAAAAGAAAGAGATCTGGCTAGATTACTAATAGATAAAAGCACATCCTAATACTAAGCAAGTGTCTAACAATTCCCAAGTAGAGTCACTACCATCTCAAAATTATTATAGTGGAAAAGTCTTTTTCATAATTGTCATTCCATAGAAGCATAACTTTTTATAATTTTAATAAGTACAAAAAATTACTCTAGATCATTATTCTCAATAAAAATAACAATAAGTACACTTGTACAGAACATTAAAGTATGAAATAAAACAAAATTCTTTCAAATGGTTTGGCTCATTTGATCCATATAACAGTTCTTACCATTTATATCACCACTCTAGAGGATATTTACAGGAAACTTGGATCAGAGAGAGGAAGAAAATTGCTATGAGTCACAAAGCTAGCAATAGCAGGGTCTAGACTAAAACCCAGGCATTTTCCTGATTTCAAATTTCATAATTTTTCCACTGCATCCACATGGCCAATCTTTTTTTAATGCATTTTTACTTCAGCAATATAGTTAATCAAGTTTCAGAGAAAGTGACCAATTTGCTGAAGGAGGCACATTTTATTAATTTTAGTAATTGAGCTTGAACATTAATTCCTCACATCTTATAAAAAAATACCTGTAGTTAACATGTATTGAGCATTTGCTTCTTGCCACTGAACTAAGTGTTTTACATGGAGTATCTAACTTATTCCTTAGAAGTCTGGAAGGTTGGTTTTCCCACTTTCCAAATGTGGAAACTGCAGCTGGCAGAGATTAAGTAACTTTCCCAACGTCACATGGTTGGGAAAGTTAAGTGGGAGAGCAATGGTCTGAACCCCTATCAGCTGAACCCATAATCCAGGCTCTTAACCACCATGCTCATCTGCTATGCTGCTGGTTCTCAGGGCTTGGTCCTGGGCAGTCAGCATCAACATCCCTGGGAACTTGTAAGAAATAAAAATTATCTGGCCACACCCCAGACTACTGAATCAAAAGCTCTGGGAGGGAGCTCCAGAAATCTATGTTTTAAGCCCTCTAGGTGCTCCCAAGGCACACTAAGATTTGAGAAACATTGTCTAGGCTGAAATAAGAGTAGATGGTAGCCATGTATAAGGATTCATTATATATTCTTTGCTATCAGGGAATACGAAAAGGAAGTGAGAGAAGTTAGGGACAACCAATAACATTGAAAATCTTCAGAGGATATTAAAGCCAAAAGGGAAAAAAAATAACCTTAACTAGTGCATGCAGAAGCTGAAAACAGCAATGATGAGCAATTAATCAGGCAACATGTTACACTGTAATCAAAGATCAGAAAATTCCGGAAGGACTAAATGACACGGAGTTTATTACTGCATGGTAAATGACCATTAATAAAACGTGGCTGTTAAAAGAACTAAGGAGATGAATAATTGTAGAAGGAAATGTCAGCTGTAGAAGGAACAACTTATGGCCTTAATCACTTGGAGAAATTACAGGTATGGACACAGAATAAAAAGAAAAGAATGGAAATTCACTGTGCTGTAAGAAAAACATGGCATGAACTTGATAGCTATTTTAATACAAAATCAAGGTAGTTACAGAGACACCACACACTGGTTAATGAAAGTTTGACCTGGCTAACATTACAACTGCCAAAAATAATGAATTTACAGAATTTTAATAGCACATTGTCTGGCAAAGATTCCCATCTCTAGTATGGAAACAAGAAACTCTCTTGGAGTTGCTACAATGTAAAGACTACTTGACTGGGAATTTATCTGGCACCCTTGGTTATCTCTTGAATTCATCTGGCTGAAGACCTCCACTGACCTGCACTTTTTTTTTTACAGGACTAACTGCACACGAGTGCTTCTGGAGAGAAAACCAAGAGCAGCTTCCAAGGGCATATCCTTCCAATATCGTTCATTATAGCTCTTTAGAGGACTGCTTTTACAAAGTACAATGTGGAGGGACTGAAAAGTGACATCAAGTAAAAAGAAAGCATCTAATAATACCTTCAAGGGAGTATAAAAGAAAAGGATTCCAACAGAGATACCAAAAGTCATTATACAACATAACTGTGAGTTTTTTTTTCATTTGATGGCTACTGATTTGAGGTCTTTAAAAAAAAATAAAAAATAACTTCATCAGTTGTTTAAGAGGAAGCAAATCAAAGAGAATGCATTCATTGAAGCTGTCAAAGGAAATAAGAACCAGTAAAATTGTCTAAATGAGATTTATCGGGGAAAAGTTTGCTCTTATCTAACTCAGTGTTTTGTAACAATTTTCCATTCCCGTATTTTAAAAAATTAACTAAAATATATTGACTGCTTACTACATGCCAGGAATCATTCTAAGCTTATTATGTGGATTATCCTTGGTAATTTTCATAGCAACTCTATTATATATAACTGTTCTTGCCCTCCCTCCGATTCACACTTTATAGATAAAAAAGTTGAAGGCAGATAGCTAAAGTTACAGGTGGTATCTAGTCTCCAAGGACGGCCCCAAATAATTCCATCTCTTCCTAAATGTACAAGCTGCTCCATCCACAATAAGGTGGAACTCACATTCCCCCTCCTTGAACCTGTGCTGGATCTGAGACTGGTTTGACCAATAGAATGCAGAGAAAGAAATATTATAAATCTTCCAAGACAGGAATTAAGTAGGCCTGGCAGCTTCTACATCTTGAAATCTAGCCACCATGTTGTAAGGAAGCCCAAGAAGCCATGTGGAGAATAATCAAGGCCCCAGGCTTATAATTTCCACTGAGCTCTCAGCCAACAGCTAGCACCAACTTGCCAGTTATGTGAGTGATCCATCCCCCAGCCCCAGTCAAAACACAGTAGCTGATGGTGCATGGAACAGAGATAAGCTGCCTGTCTCCACCAAGCTCTGCCCAAATGACGAAAATCATTGCCATTTTAAGGCACCAAGTTTTGAAGCGATATACTGCACATCAGTAGATAACTAAAACTTTGAACTACCCAAAGTTACAGAGTGAGATGACTCAATATCATGTAGGCCATACCTTTCACTCTCTAATATATTAACAAACTGCACATGAGGATGTGCAACAGAACGATTCCAATCAGAGGCAAGGGTGAATAAAGAGGTTCATATATGGACATTTCATTCAACAAGCATTCATTGAGAACCATTGAAGAAGCAGGCACTGAGCCTAAATGTGCTGGATATAAAGGTAAATAGAATCCAGAGCTCAAGGAATTCTCCATGCAAGGCCACTAAGAAAAAATTACAATACCAGAGGAAATAAACAAATTAGTGTAGACTAACAGATAGATTCTTGAGATCACTTGGCGACCTGAGTAAATACTGTTGATTTTCTTATATCTACCCTAAGGCAAGGAATTATAGGGGAAAAACTTGGAGTGAGTTGAGAGTAGGGGTATGAATAAAAGTTGCATTTAGAGAAACAAAGTAAACTTGCATGGACAACAACCACAAAGACACTATATATACACACACGTGCATAAATATACACATATACATATAAAATGCAGGAGGAAAGGCAAAATGTGATCAATGGTTATTAGGAGAAGGAAAATTTTGTGCATGTGGACATGCGCGCGCGCACACACACACACACACACACACACACACACACAGTACTCCTATGGGACGGTCCATAAATATAGCTTGATTAAAGTGAATGTCAAACAAAGAGTTTTTTAAAAATGAATTCTTGGCTGGCTGTGGAGGCTCATGCCTATAATAGCCAGCACTTTGGGAGGCCAAGGCAGAAGGCTCACTTGAAGCCAGGGGTTCAAGACTAGCATGGACAAAATATGGGACCTCATCTCCACAAAACAAAACAAAACAAAGCAAAAGACAAAAAATATCAGCTGGGTATGGTGGTATGCACCTGTAGACCCAGCGACTCAGGAGGCTGAAGTGGGATGATCACATGAGCCCAGGAGGTCGAGGCTGCGGTGAACTATGATCACACCACTGCACTCCAGCTTGGGAGACAGAATAAAATCCTATCTCAAAATAAATAAATAAATAAATAAAAATAACTCTTTTTGAAAAAACAGGGACTTCCATTGCCAGCCAAGATGGGAGTTACTCCATTTCTCCCTCTTACGGAAGCAGAAACCCTTCCTCTTACAACTAAAAAATCGTGGACATAGCAGCACCAACAAGCTGACTCAGTTTCTGAAAGAGGAGGAGACAGTCTGCCTAGCAATCTCAGGACTTAAGGAAAGACACTGTAGTAAGTTTCCCTCTCTTTGCTTCCCCTAGCCCCTCATATATCCCAGACGTGGCACTGCAGAAGCTTCCAACAAGAGACCATCAACATGCACAGAAAAAGCCTACTCTCCTCAGCCAAAGGACTAGGAAAGGCTGTCCTACCAACAGAAATATTTATGGCAATACTACCTTACAGCAGCCAAATCCTAAAGAAAAAACTGCACTCCCCCATCCTGTGGTTTTAGTGAGGCTGAGTACAGCACTCACCTTCCACCCACATATAAGGCTTCCCTCCTTATAGAAACCATCAGTGAGGCTCATATTCCCCACATGGGTAGTGTCTTGACCACCAATAGAGGTCCGGAGGCAAGAAGAGCCTCCTGTCCCTACCAGGTATCACAAAATTAAACGAACTGTGAGTCCACTTTCCCCTGGCCCTGTGGCAGTGAAGCCCAGTGGAAAGCTGAACATCCATGCCCACCCAGCAGTAATAGGAGGTATGAGACTGGGTTAGTTGGAACCCCTTGTCCTGCCATCCCCTCTTTTTGTGTTAACAACACCCAGCCAGGAGCTGGGCTTCCATCCCACCCTGCAGCAACAAAGCAATGTGAGTCAGTCCTCTGCTTTCCCTCTCCCTGATGATGGCAGGGCACAGTCACAGTCATTAGCTGGTCTCACACCCCCACTCGGAGGCAAAGAAGGAGTACAAATTGATGCCCCACTTTCTCTAGAAACATGTCAGTGGGGCTAAGGAAGGAGCTAAATTTTTAACCTACCAACCTGCAATAAGGCAGTGTGAATCAGCACTTCACTTCTGCTATTGGCAGAGCCCATTGGGAAGCTGGACACATACTCACACCCAGCCCTTAGGCTACACCTCAACAGGGGGACTATGTTTAATACTAAAAAAAAAAAAAAAAAAGATTAAATAGAATCCAGAGTGCCACAATATAACATCTAAAATGTCCATGATACAGTAGAAAAATCACAATTTAAATAGAAAAGATATCCACAGCCATCAACACCAAGATTAATCAGATATTGAATTATCTGACAAAGATGTTAAAGTAATCATCATAAAAACGCTTTCATGAGCAATGATGAATTCTCTTGAAACAAATGAAAAAAAAAAAAACAATTATCAACAACACGATCTCAAGTTGTTAGGTTTATATAACCAGCAACTATGGCTGGGACATCTGTTCTTTCTCAAAGTCAGAAGTTGCTTATTCTATAACGATAAGGATAATTTGTTCACCTGATAATAATTACAGTGCTGACTCTCATCTTCCAAGAACCTAAGAAATTATTACACAATTTAATCTTCTAAAGGCCCCACAGTCAACATGATGACCAAAAGTTAACTTTGTTGTTTTACATTAGTTGCTTAGCCATTCCCCGTCAATTTAACCCCATTTATTCATTTGCTTAGCATCTATTTGGAAGCTTCAGATCTCTCACAAAAATCCTCTAGCACATGGTAAATGGAAGAAACAGTGAGTATTTTGGACTCGACACTGACTTTTATTTATCCTTGACAATGATAAAACTGTACCTCTTTTCTTCTGAAAAAAAAATAAAATTGTCAAATGTTTGCTGTGGGATAAGACCTTAAAGAGAGAAATGCTTCCAATGGTCTTTCTTCATTGTTTTAGGTTTGTATGAGATCAATCAAGAGGTGCCCCGAAGTGAACCTTTGCTTAATACCTGTCATAAGTCTAAAATCTCTACATACAGTCTTTGTGCATTAAACACCTTTCTGTCTTGAGGCATTTTCTCTCAAAGTAAAAACACTGTGAGGAAGTACATCTCAGGGATGGGTGCCCTGTTAGGATTCAGGACACCTGGCTCCATCTGATTTCACTGCTCACTGCCCAGTGTGACTTGGGGCAAGTCTTTTAACCTCTCTAACCTTGTCTTACTATTTATACAATGTAGATAACCCATCTGTCTGGTCCACTTGGCAGAGTTAACAAGAAAAATAAAATGGTACCTATGTGAATGACATTTACAATGTAATGAGCTATACAGATACAAGTGATTCATGTCACTTTTTGGTAGAAATTAGTAGAATTGTATAGAAATTTGTTGTTACATCAAAATAAACTCTTCAGTAATTCAAACATACAAATAGGATTTTAGGGGCATCTGGGGAGCTAGTAGGTATATTTAAAAGGAATTAGAGAGATTATGAGAGGGAAGACAGGAGGTTGCCATAAACAAGTTTTGCCTGCATCTCAGTTGTCCCTGAGATATTTAATTGGTTCAGTGGAGGATATGCTCAGGACCAAGACAAGGTTGGAAGATAAATATGCTGTTTCTGCACATGACACCTGGATCCAAGCGGGTGGGCAACCTGAAAGTGCCATCAATTATGTACATAGTATTTCCTTGCAAGGAAAAATAGAAATAGTCTAGAGTGAGTCTTTCACCAAAATTAGTGGGTAGGAGGCATTAAGGTAGTCAAGAAGAAGACCAAGCTAATGGATAAACACTACGGCCTTCAGTGCCTGCCATCAACTTCCTTCCTTAAATAAAAGTTACAGACTCTTCCCGGAAAATAATGTGAAAATCTTGTGACTGCTGAAGAGGAGTTAAAGGCAGATAAAATCTCATCTCTGTAATGTGCATTCAGTTGTTTCAACTCCAGGGACATACAGGTGTGAAGGTCAAATCCCAGTTAGGGAAGCCAAGTGCCCAGCACTATTTCTAGCCAGTTGTCCTCTCCCCAGTCAACTTCGAGTCTCTATAGAGAATCATAGTTTTCTTTCAGAAACTGCTGTGCCTACAGTCATTGAACAATCAAGCACTTGTGTTGTTACTCCTCCCAAGGATGTCAAATAAGAAAATAGCTTCCCATCTCTGGTCATCTGTGTTGCTGTGAAGTTGCAAATAAATTTGTTGTCTCGCTTAAAAAAAAAAAAGTGCTCACATGTATACCTATGTAACCAACCTGCATATTCTGCACATGTACCCCAGAACTTAAAGTAAAATTAAAAAATAGAAATAAAAAAGTGGTGACTTGTGTAAAAAAAAAAGCTAAAAATTATAGACCTTCCTCAGTTAACACTATCCCTAGAGTGTATTAAACACTTCTCCCCAGTTCATTTTTGTTAAAAAGCTATTCCCTTTTCTTCCACCCCAACCCCTGGAAGACTGCAGAAGTTACAGGAAAAAGTACTGGAATGAATATCCAAAGGCTAGAGTCTAATTTTATTCCATTACTAACTTACTGAGTGACTGACCTTGAACATGTCTCAACCTCTTTAGAATATTGGTCTAAATATTATACATATTTACTATCTGTGGTTGGCTGACTTTTTTCTAATTTGCTTTACTCTTTTGTTGGCATCTGCTTCTATATGAAAAAAAATGACTGGTCTTGGCAACCATTTCCTGAAATAGAGTTTAATTTTCTTACAGCCAAACTATATGTAACATCACTCAGAGTAGTGACTCGCACTACAGTTTCACAAGTGTGTATATGTGTGGATTCTGATAATTTTGTACTCTGTAGGGGAGGAAAAGAAATACAACTCAAGTTGAGAAGAAAAATTATCCTCAAAAATGTTTCTTTATCACTGTTTTTAGAGACTTTTGTTAAGGTTAGAGTTTGAGATAGCACCAAGAGGGTAAAATGTGCAGAGAACAATGATAAAGTCTCAAGCTCAGCAGTCAGAAAGACCTGGGTTGAATCTTTGTCTCTGCTACCCACTAGCTATGTGATTTTTTACACAATTGGTAGATTGGAATAATATCTAGCTTGCAAATTAGATTTTCTATGTCAAATATAATGCAAATAAAGTCCTTACACATATAAGGAACTCAATAAATGGTGCTTTTATAATGATGATGGTTGTGATTTCTGGGGGCAGAGAGAACACAGATGGAGGAGAACAATCCTTTGCGTCTGTAGCAGCAAAGTCATCCTTTGTCAGAAAAGGGCTTTCGGTTCGGTTCTGTACAGCCTTCTAAGGGGGACTGTAAACTGCAATTCATCTTAAGAATTTCAACCCATGTCTCCTGTTTTCTTTGCAATAGACCAAAGCATACCCTCTAAGATTCCAAAGTGTCCCCCATGAGCTTCCCCTGAGGATATTTTCTCACGAGAAGTAAGAAAAGGCCCATCCTCCAATTTCTCGGGCCTAAGATGATGATCATAGCAATAATAATAATAAAATAATGCTTACCACTTATTGGGTTCTTTCTGTACAGACCAAGTACTTTACTAAGTCTTTTACATGTATTATCTTATTTAATCTTCTCATCAATTTTGTGCATAGGCATTATTACCCCATTAAGAGATAAATAAGAATCTCAGGGCTCAAAGAGGTTAATAACTGAAAGTGCCAAGATTCATACTCCACTTTCTTATTCGCTACTTTATTCTGCATTATGTGCTACATGAAAATACTTAGCCTTGTTAATACTTAACCCAGGCTCCCTGGCTGCTAGGATTTTATGCTAAATTGTATAATTAGAATTTCAAATTTAGGGTAGTGACTGAGAATTATTATACTTCAATATACGATCTTACAAAAGTATTTACTATAATAAATTTGTCTGCACTATCTTTTGGAGAAGTCTACAGAATTCTAAAGCAGAGTTGCACATACTTAAACAGAAAAGAAATAGAAATGAGACTATACTTTTTAAAAAGGTGCTCAAATTAAGTAATAATTAATTTTAAAATTTTTAATGGACATACAATTGTACATATTTATGTGGTACAGAGAGACATTTCTATGCATGTATACAATGTGTAATGATAAAATCAGTGTAATTGGTGTATCTACCACCTCAAACATTTATCATTGTTTTGTGTTAGGAACATTCAGAATCCTCTCTTACAGCTATTTGCAAATATACAATAAATTATTGTTAACTATAGTTACTCTAAGTGCTAAAGAAACCAGAACTTATTCCTTCAATCTAGCTGTAGTTTTATTTGCCAATATATGTGTAAATGCTATGTGCCAGGCCCAGTGATAAGCATCTTACATCTATTATTTAATTCTTACCACAATCAAAAATTCTATGATGTAGATACTATTAAAATTCCCATTTTACAGATGAGAGAACAAAGGCACAAAATTATAAACGACTATTTTGAAAGAGTATATTAAACATCCAGGACAAGAAGAAGTCTTTAACAAGCAGCAAACACAAAAGAAAATGAAAAATCAATCTTATTTATAAAGCAAAACAATAACAACAACATAGGAATTGTTCCTGAAGATTGAGGGATATTAGTGATCAGTTTACAAATAAATTGGGTTTGCATATCTTAGATATGTGTGGATTTTATACTACCGAGTCAGAGAACCCTCTCATTTTGCTAAGATTTAGTCCTCAGAGATCCAAAATAACACCCAAATTGCTACTTCACATATATTATCAACATTTGGTCTTAGATCTCTCCAATAACTTTTCTGTATTTCTGGAACTGTTTCAGGAGATCCATTGCCTAGGTTTCATAACATATTTAATTAGTTATTGGTTCTTACTTTGTTATAAAACTCAACAAATGGGTTGTGGCATCTTCGTTTATAGAATGAACAGTTTCATTTTATGAAATTAGTGCTACACACTAAGTCATCTGACTATTCTATGGTCAACCTTCCTCTTCTTTTAAATAAATCGGTTCCAGCTTGTACTGCTTTTAATGAGATTAAATGAATAGAGACCTTTATTATAACGAGTTGATGGTTTCAAATATCCCCAAAGTGATCTTGAATCTGTGAGATCCACTGCCTGCCTTTTGTAATACTTAACTGGAATGCTTTATTCCAAGAATAAAGTGATGCTCAAAGTCAGCATTTAAAAATGTTATCAAACAGATTTTTTTAGTGTTGCTAATTGCCCTTCTCCTTTTTCCAAGACACCGTGCTAGCCTTAACATACATTGCCACAAATATAAATACTAAATGCTTATTAAAAGGCAGGCATTGTGCTAGGTGCTGGAGATACAAAGATGATTAAGATACACCCACAAAGAACTGAACAAGACAGGGCACCAAAGCCACTCAGCTGACTATCATCTTGAAATTATGGATTCTGTGTCATAATTTATCACCCGCATTCTGTTCTAGCCTTTCTGATGCTTGGCATTAATTTTCCTTTTCTCAGTGCTGACCCCACCTATCCTATTCTATTCCTCCACTGTTGAACCGGAACAAAGGTCACTTGATAGGGAAGCAAAACTCAGCTGTTACCAAAGGCGCAAAGATCAAAGTTGGCAGCTACACTAAACTTCAGGATTAAGAGAGACTTCCTCTTTAAGATCAAAATTCCAGATGATCCAAATATAGGCAAATGAGCCCCAGTAGAACACTCAGCTTTCTGTGCTGAATCCAGGAAAGAAGCAGAAATCACCATAGAAGCAACTCACTTTCACTCTTTGCAACCCCGTGGGCTCTATGCTAATTGCCTACCCCAACAGTGAGATCGCATTTCAAAATATGGTCAAACACAAAACAGCCAAGTCAATCAAGCATTAAGTATTCAAGCACAATTATCCGAACACATGCCCAAGGACCAGCAGTGAAGCAGCTTAATTTGGGAGCGGCTCCGTAATCATCTCTCCGGGCAGCTGAGATTTTAACCTCTCCCCTCGGGCCTCCTGTTCCGGGCACTAGGCTAGCTCTCTCTGTGTGAGAGATCACAACGGGAGCCGCTGCCCCCCAGTTGTGAGGCCTCATTTAAATTCATGCTAAGGGTGAGGGAGGGGGAGGGGGCAGAAGGTCTGCAGAAGCCCCCATTGTTGGGGAGAGACGTGTGGGAGCAGATGGTCTGGCTGGTCACTCAGTCTGGCTGTCAGATGCTCTCTGTCAAGTTCCCTGGGGACTGCGGGGTTTTCTTTCCACTCTCCGCTCTGGTCATGTGCATTTGCTCAGTGTGAGCCAGGGGCCTTTCTCTTTATCACTCCTCAGACTTCCAGGAGGCTGAGTTGCCTTGTCCTTCCCCCACTCCTTCCCTGTGCTTTCTCTGCTTTTCTCTGCATCCAGCTAGTAAGCGATTTCCTTTGTCTCTAATTGATGGTGCGCTCTCATCCAGCAGCTTCTGACTGGCATGCTCACTCGGTTATTTAACAAATTACTCCACAGCCCTCATTAGGACTATTGACATGTACAGCTAAGCAACCCCTACAGTTAGGGACGATGTGGTAACTGACTTCCATCATTTTCGTGGCTCCTTTTAGTTCCGTCCTGCAATGGGATAAGCAGATAGACCTTCAGAGGTTTAGTGGGCCTTAATACTCACCTTTTACATTATGTCAGGGTCTAAACAAATAAACAGATAAAGCAAGCATGGGTTACAGATGTGACTCTTACTTGCATCAGTAAGGGACAAACACAGAGTCAGCTTTTCTACATATAACTCTGTCTCTAAAGCATTAGCTGTTGAACATAAATCTTGGCCTCAAAACCTGCTCCCTTTTAAGATTCCACACAGCTTGTGCCAAGGCAGCTAGCTATTCCTTGCAGTTCTCAGTTAAGATTTCCCCCAGCTCAGGAGGCTGTTAAATTTTAGTTTTTAGAACATACTGGCAGCTCAGGACTCACTAATGACGCCTCTGTCAGCTGGATGAAGTCAATGTCAGTCCAGAGAGGCTAGTGTCCGAGATTGGGTGGCAAAGTGAAAGTGAGAAATATCATTTGATCCCCTCATCTGGCTGGAATTAATGTTTCCTTTCATAAGTTATCCTCTGGAAATAAATGCTTGAGTGTTTCCATTTACACTCATCAATAGAATTTTGTTTTCATGTTTATCTCCCTTTCTCCCCAAAATTATAGAACCTTGAAGGCAGACATTGTAGTAGTCATATTTATTGGTTCAGGATACAGTGTTATCTCTTGATATATCAGAGTAGCTCAATAAATGTTGAATAAATGAATGACAGAAATGAACAAATATTAGAAATTAACAAAATGGAATATAAGAAAATGTCAGACTATCTCTAAACTAAATGTCAAACATTGTTTCCATACCCCCACTATTGTAGATATTCCTGTGTGCTACAGTAAAAACCATACCATTTTACTGTGAAGTAAAATGGCTGTGAATAATTAAAAAGAAAACCAGACTCACTAAAAACTTATAGTCTAAAGGATCACAAACTCTAACTGCCCAAGCACTAACGTCAGGTGAAGGCCAGCCCACAAGCTAGCAATTTGGACAAGCAGTTTTGCAGGAAGTGCAATTGACACACGTGTGAGGGATGGGACAGGAGCTTACCATGGCCTGTAAACCTCACACAGTTCTTTGCATGAGCCCTCAGTAGACAGGGGCTACATGCAAAAGCAGAAGGAATGGATTAAGTGCAGTGCTGTTTTAGTGCCCAAGATACAAAGTGTGACACAGAGAGTGGGGGCCGTCTTCCCCTGAGCAGCACTGCTGCAGGAGCTTGAGCATTTACAACTTTCAGAACATCAGGGGATGGCATCGTTAGCACAGACATCAAGCTGCTTCATTGAGTACTTGTTGCAGTAAGATACCAAGTAGCTTACCAGGACATCATTGTAGGTGGAGGGGCTGAAGAAAAAAGAAAAGGAGGAAATGGACATAACCCATTGCAGTACAGAACACTGTGCAAACACCCCTAATGAAGGTCAAAAATGGAGAATTTGAAGAGGCCTGTCTATATACCTGACTTTGCAGACAGAGGTGAAAGCCAGGACATATTGATTATGCACACTTACATGCATACTTTTCTTTTTATGGCCAGTTGGCTTTTCTTTTCATGTAGACATAAGAAACAGAAAACCCGTCTTGCACATACAACAATACACCATCCAATTTGAAATCATAGAACACTCTTTAGGAGTGGGTAGCTCTATAGTTTCTGTTCTATAATTTTTCTAAGAAAGGCTTCTCTAATCCATTCAATCTACTATTTTTTACCTTTATAAAAGTCTTTTTGTTATAACATGAACCAAAGAGACCACTTTAAAATAAGATGAGCAAATGCTCTACAGACAGACTGCCACCATCCCTTCTCATACCCGTTATAGATATTGCTGGTCACTAAAGGCCTTAATTGTAGCCTTCAAATTCTGCTAAAGCACAGTATACCAGCAGCTTTTACCAATCAATCCGTGCTGGTATTTGAGATTACTCCTATTTGTCATCTTCTTTAAAGATAATAACCACATACTGCAAATATTAAAGCATAGGAAGTGAGCTTCATTGGTCAAGAGGCAGTGAAAAGACTCTATGATGCAACTTTTACTATCAAAAGGGCATGTCCACCATTGTCAGGAAGTGCTCCTGGTTTCCACAAGAAGACATGGAATGTAGCCTGTGGGATGGGATGAGGATCATGATGGGAGGACAAGCTTGGAAAAGTGGTAACTTGACATGCATACACTTGTGTGTGTCTATGGAGATAGTGGGTATTTAGTGGCATTGAGGAAGCTGAGGAGTCCTAGGAAGATTTTCAGGTAAGTGGCTTCTCAGGATTGGCAGGCTACAGGACAGAAATAGGAAGTTGTTTCTCCTTGGCCACCTCTTCCTAGAAGTGATAAGGGAAAGCCTTGGATCTCATTTCCTTTTTCTTGGACATGACCTTCATATTAGCATACAGGCCCCTCAGGCAGTATGCTAATACATAAGAAAGTCCATGACAGAAACTAACAAAAAACACTCACAACACAGAGTGCCACTGGCCAGGAGCCTTTGGTGCACACTGTCAAGAATAAGAAATTTGAAGAGCAGGTAGTTTTTGTTTTGTGGTTCAGGTTTCAGTTATCATTTGAGTGCTATGTGCTGTGCATATATTTACTACCTCACATGATCCCTACAACTGCCCTATGAATTATCCCCATTTTAAAATAGCTAAGACCCGGGTGGGGTGTGGTGGCTCACGCCTGTAATCCCAGCACTTTTGGAGGCCGAGGTGGGTGGATCACGAGGTCAGGAGATCGAGACCATCCTGGCTAACATGGTGAAACCCCGTCTCTACTAAAAATATAAAAAATTAGCCAGGCGTGGTGGTGTGTGCTTATAGTCCCAGCTACTCGGTAGGCTGACGCAGGAGAATGGTGGGAACCCGGGAGGTGGAGCTTGCAGTGAGCTGAGATCACGCCACTGCACTCCAGCCTGGGCGATAGAGTGAGACTCCATCTCAAAAAATAAAAATAAAATACAATGAAATAAATAAATAAATAATAATAATAAATAGAATAAAATAACTAAGACCCAAAGAGGTTAAAGTGCCCATGGTCATAGAGCCTGAAGCAGACAAATCAGCATTCTGATTAGAACAGGTTTGTGGCAACAAAGCCAGGGTTCCTTCACCACACAATGTAAACCCATCTCAGGGGTGAATAACCTACGCACCTAGAATATCTTTAAGGCCCATCCATGCTTCTTCCTTCTCTCTCTCTCTCTGACATGAGCTTTACAGGGACTTCTTTTTTCCTGGCCAACTCTGTTTCATGTGCCACATCTGGGTCTGAGAATGGAACGAGAAGGACAGTCTCTGTGGCTTAACTTTCTACAGTAGAACAGAATTGAAGGCACCCTTCTCTGAAGTTTCATTCCCCTTCTCTTGTCCAGTGAATATCTAACCAGGCTGTTAGTAGCCTCATTTGTGGGTGTCTATGTTTGTTTTACACCAAAATTACATATGATTAAAGTTATAAACATTCCTGATTGGCCACTCATTGATGGTAGTATGAGACAGTGAAATGGAAATGAAATTATTCTTTCTGAGATTTCAGCTCTTCAACAAATGTACACTGGCAAAATGTTAATATTTAACAGCTGGTATGAATCAGGTATCAACCAGAGAGAATGTGCAGGCCCTGGGGGCTCCCAAGCTGTGCCAGACATTAGGGACCTCTTAATTGCTGAAATATGGAGAAATGTGGAAAGATGGTAGAGTACAATGAGAAGACCTAAAGAGTGACCCAGTAGCAAGAAAGTCTTCCAATAGTTTAAAAATTGGTAGGGTCATAGAGGTGGTGCAACAGTGGAACATCAGCCCTGGATGTGCTTCCTAAAACATGACTCATGGTAACACAATTGAATGTTTCAATATGTCAAGAAAATTATGTTGACAAAAAATGGGGTTTGTTAGTCACCCTGTTAGCCACCTGGCATAGAACATGGAGGCCAATGCCAACAGCTGCACTCATCTTAATGTTAATCCAGGCGAGACTTTGGTCCATTCATCAGGATTCATCAATGGTGGAGATAGGCCCAGCTGGCTCTCTGAGCCTATATCCATTAAAGAGTTAAGTTACCTAAGTAATCCCTTCACTCTGCTTCCATATCTATTTTAAAATTTATTTTATTTGAACTTCTGTGCTGCTTCTTCTCTGTGAAACAGCTAAGATGAAAATATTTTTACACAATCATGTTGAGCATGTTGAGCAAACTTGGAGGAAGTAGTAGATGTCTATTACATTGCTGCTTTCAGCACCCTTCCCTGATCAGCTTCAAGTATGATAATTAACACAGATATTGGGCAAGAGTACATTCCTAGGAGAAAGTTTGATTTCACCATGCCTAGTATGTTTAACTTGGAAAGTCCTGAAAGAACTGTTTCAGTGATACCAGCCAGGTTTTGCATTAAACATGATAGTTATGGGGAAAAATAAAAGAAGGAGAGTGAAATTATTTTCCAAGTGCTGGTAACACTGAAAATGTAAACAGATTCAAGGAGGGTTTGGTATATCCAGTGATGTAAAATCTGAATAGATTAGTGTCCTGTCAAGTCCTTTGAGATTTGTGTGTTACAGATTGTCTTCCCACCAAGCTGATGCTATCGAAGGGGATTATTAGGCTGGTTGAAAAATGATTACGACCCATTTGATGATACACTTTGGGACTGTGAACGTTGGTGGCACAAAATGCCTGATAGGACCAACCAAACGTCCCAGTTCCTAAAACCTCCAACCTCCACATGTTCTAAGGATGAAGGGTTTGAATAGAGGGAATCAGAGGCTTGAGCAATCATTGGAAGGGCTGGGGCAGCAAGGAACAGACAAGCATTTGCTGAAGATCTCTGCCACAACAGTGAAACTTGTGATTCCCAAGAAGCTGCTGCCAATGTCAAGAACCTCCAGGAAGCTCCCTCTACCTATCTCAGCCAGAACATGCAACCAAAGATTTTTTAAAAGCCACACTGTCTATCTCTGCTGCCTGGATCACAAAGCAGGTAATTCACAGGAGCTTGCTACAAGCTTCTGCAAATCTCCTCTGTCACCTGTTCACAAATCTGCATACATTGTCTCTGGAGTATAATGGCCTCTTTTTCTATTCACCTTCTAAATCTGACATGATTGACTGTCATGCGCAGACCCTAACTTAGAACCACATAGGGAGGGGTATCCTGGAAGACATGTTTCTAGCTTCTCCTCTATAAAACCTCAGATGTGGATGAAGGTCATTTCAAGCTGATAACAGACGACTCAGCACAACACAAAGAGGCCCAGGCTTGTGAATGAATGGGTAAGTGAACATGAATCCCTGAACACTTGAAGTAGCCACATTTTCACACAGCCTTTTAAAAACCAGTCAGGAACATTCTGGTGGCCGAGAGACAGAACCTTATTTGGGGACATTCTAAGGGTCAGACCTCAGTTGATCCCTAAAACTCAATGTTTCTCAGACTTATGAAAGAAAAGTAGAACCTGCAAGAAATAATGCTCTTTGCAAAATACTATGTTCTGCCAAATACCTTAAAATATCAGCATAGTGAACTCCATCATGTGAAGCAGGAACAATTTTACGAGGAGAAAAACTCTTTATGTAGAACTGGGAGCCCACATGTCCACAAAGAAACAAGCTGTCAAACCAAGCATGATCAACTGTTTCAGAATTTTTCCATTAATATTCATTTGCTGCTTGTTCATTTCGTTGGTCGTCTGCTAGTGCTTGCTACCAGACAAGTGGTAGCAGGCATCAAAGTCAAATAATAAATTTTGGGATAAAACATTGAGAAAATTATCTCCTCTAATACGACAAGGTTTTCTCCCTGCAAATTTTGAAAGGGTTGCTACTACCCTTGACTAATACTAGCCATCTCAGCCCAATATATTCCACTGGGCAGTTTTATAATGTAATAGATTTGGATCAACACCTGAAAGAGTATTAAAATATGGCCGGGTGCGGCGGCTCACGCCTGTAATCCCAGCACTTTGGGAGGCCGAGGCAGGTGGAACATGAGGTCAAGAGATTGAGACCATCGTGGCCAACGTGGTGAAACCTCATCTCTACTAAAAATACAAAAATTAGCCAGGCATGGTGGTGCACACCTATAGTCCCAGCTACTCGAGAGGATGAGGCAGGAGAATCACTTGAACCCAGGAGGCAGAGGTTACAGTGAGCCGAGATCACACCACTGCACTCCAGCTTGATGACAGAGCGAAACTCTGTCGAAAGAAAGGAAGGAAGGAAGGAAGGAAGGAAGGAAGGAAGGAAGGAAGAAAGGAAGGAAGGAGTATTAGAACACTGGCCTAACTACATTTTAAAAGATAAAGTAAATGGGGATAACTTGATACCCAATAACCTGTTCCTACTGGAAATAACCCTTAAAGATGGGAATCTCTAAAGATTTTTCCAAACCCGAGATTCTTTGAACTGTACATCTCTAAAAGTCCTGTGCCAGAAAGTTCTTCTGAGTGGCTCAAAATCATGGAAATTTTGCAGAACTTTTCACCACTGTTTTAGAAATCCAATGCAGGAAGTAAAAAGGGTCTTCTACTGGAAAGGCAAAAAAAAAAAGTACAGACATTTAAAGCTGAAAGAGTGCCTGGGTGTGGTGGCTCATGCCTGTAATCCCAGCACTTTGGGAGGCCAAAGTGGGCAGATCACCTGAGGTCAGGAGTTCAAGACCAGCTTGGCCAACATGATCAAACCCCGTCTGCACTAAAAATAACAAAAATTGGCCAGGTGTAGTGCCGTGTACCTGTAATCCCAGCTGCTCGGGAGGCTGAGGGAGGAGAATCGCTTGAACCCAGGAGGTGGAGGTTGCAGTGAGTCGAGATCATTCCACTGCACTCCAGTCTGGGTGATAGAGTGAGACACCATCTCAAAAAAAAAAAAAAAAAAAAAAAGGCTGAAAGAGTGTGTGTATATTTGTGTGTATGCACATGTACATTCATGCACAAGCATGTACTAACATTTTTAGCAGTTCAAGGGCACAGAGTTTTGACACTGAAGTATCATCTATGGGCATTAAGAGAGAAATGAGGCCAGACGCAGTGGCTCACACCTGTAATCCCAGCACTTTGGGAGGCCAAGGCAGGCAGATCATGAGGTCAAGAGATCGAGACCATCCTGGCCAACACAGTGAAAACCTGTCTCTACTAAAAATACAAAAATTAGCTGGGCATGGTGGTGTGCACCTGTACTCACAGCTACTTGGGAGGCTGAGGCAGGAGAATTGCTTGAACCTGGGAGGCAGAGGTTGCAGTGAGCCGAGATCGCACGACTGCACTCTAGCCTGGTGACAGAGTGAGACTCCATCTCAAAAAATAAAAAAATAAAAAGGAGAGAGAGAAATGAGGTAGACCCCTTCTCCTAAATGCCTAATCACTTATTTGGGGGAGGGGGGAAACCTGGAAAACATAGGAATGGGACCTTGACTCTTCCCAGATGAATATTAAATATATTTAAGAATGTGTGTGATGGACTCTCTTGGTGTAACTAAAACCAGATGACGAGAAAGGACATCATGCAGCCCCATAAAGGAAACTGTCCAGAAGGCGGGACTCTGGATTGCATAACCCTGATCCAACAGCAGGGTCAAGGTCAGTGGAATTACAAACAGGGTATAGACTAAAACTTCACCGGGTCAGCCTGGTTCAGTGTATGACTTCTCACTACCCTTAGAAAAAAATCTAAGCTCCTTACTATGGTTTGTAAGTCCTAAAGGACTGGGACTCTGCCCACCTACTGCTCTCCTTCCTGTTCACTAAGCTCCAACCACAGTGGCATTCTTATATTGGCTCAAATACACTTATTCCAACCTCAGAGGCTTTACACCTCCTATTTCCTCAATTCTTCACTTACACACATCTTTTGAAACAGAAGTCCTTCCTAACCACCCTGCCTGAAAGAACTTACATCATCCCAACCCAGCCATAGTCTTTCCCATTTCCCTCCTTTATGTTCTTCATAGGAGTTGCCATCATCTGAAATGAAGGTATAGGCATACTTTTTTCAACTACCTCTCCTGCTGGAACATAAAGGCCATGAAAATGAGGATCTTATCTTCCTTAATCACAACATGAATGAGTTGAAAGAGTTGTACCACCAAGAGAGAAAAGTCTTAGAGCACATTCTCTACTGTTTGTTAATTTATTTTTTTAGTCATTCAAAAAGCACTTATTAAGCATCTACCCCATGCCAGGCACCATTCTAGGTGCTCAGGATAAAGCAATGAACAAAGTCACTGTCCTCCTGGAGCTTACATTCTAGTATGCAGAGATAGTCAATAAATAAATATAACAATATCAAGTACACTTATGGAGAAAAAGAAAGCTGGATGCGAAAAAATGATACGTAATTGGTGTTTTATATTTTATTATATATGGAGTATTCTGTGAAGGTTTCTCTGGGGAAGTGACACTTAAGTGGAGACCTAAAATAAGTGAAGAAGCTACCATGAGAGATCAGGCAAGAGTAAATGTTACCCCACACAGAGGAAATGGGAAGTGCATAGGCCCTGAGGTGGGTGTATGGTTGGCAGGGTCAGAGAAGAGCAAGGAGGCCAGGGTGGCTGAAGTAGAGAACATGAAGGGGACAGGGATAGAAAATGATGCTGGTTCAAGTGCAGTGCCTCACTCCTGTAATCCCAGGATTTTGAGAGGCCAAGGCGGGTGAATCAGTTGAGTTCAGGAGTTAGAGACCAGCCTGGGTAACATGGCAAAGCCCCACCTCTACAAAAAAAAAATACAAAAATTAGCCAGGTGTGGTGGCCCACACCTGTAGTCCCAGCTACTTGAGGGGCTGGCGTGAGAGGACTGTTGGAGCCTGAAAGGCAGAGACTGCAGTAAGCCATGTTCACACTACTGCACTCCAGTCTGGGAAAGAAGGAAAAGACAGAAAGACAAAGAAAGACAAAGAGAGACAAAGAATGGAAAGAAAGGAAAGAGAGAAAGGAAAGGAGGAAGGAAAGAAAAAGAAAGAAAAGAAAAAGAAAAAGAAAGAAAGAAAGAGAAAGAGAGAGAGAAAGAAAGAAAAGAAAGAAAGAAAGAAAGAAAGAAAGAAAGGAAGGAAGAAAGAAAGAAAGAAAGAAAGAAAGAAAGAAAGAAGGAAAGAAGGAAAGGAAGGAAGGAAGGAAGGAAGGAAGGAAGGAAAAACTACGACAACAGTGTGGTAACATAGGCACGTGGCCTTCTGGTATAAAAACCGTATTTCCTAGCTTTCCTAGAACGTAATTATAGACATATGACTAAGTTATGGCCAATGTGATACAGAGGCAGGGGTTATATGTGCAACTTCTGGAACATACCCTTGAGAGGAGCAGGTAGGCAGAGGAATCTACTTTTATTTTTGNGGAAAGGAAGGAAGGAAGGAAGGAAGGAAGGAAGGAAGGAAGGAAGGAAGGAAGGAAGGAAGGGAGAAAGAGAGAAATGTTGGAGGGGCAGTAGGGTCAGATGCAGAGAGAAGCCTGAGGGAGAGCTGGGGTTAAGTGTATTTGAGCAACCATAAGAAAGCTACTGTGGCTGGAGCTTAGCAACCAGGAAGGAGAGCACTAGGAACCTGGGCTGGTGGGCAGAGGCCCAGTCATTTAGGACTTACAGACCATAGTAAGAAGCTTAGGTTTTAATCTAACAGTATAAGAATGGAGGCTTACACTGAGGTCTTCAGAGAATGAAGCAAGGCACTGCGAAAGCAGGAGCATGAGGTCTGGCCAATCTCAATCTCTTTGAGACTTCCGAGGTTCCAGTATGAATCTTATCAGACACTGTTACTTAATCAGATGTCCCTTTCAGGGCTGCATCAGCCTTTTAATTCTCCTGGAGGAGGCAGCAAATGAACAAGGAGGAGGACATCTCTGTACTAGCACTGCAATCCTAAGGACTGCAGTGAAATTTAGGGAAGAAAACAGATGGAGGTCAGAGCCTCTGTGACCCAGCTATCAAAAAAACCATTGGCTTATTTTGGCCTTATTTAAGTACCCTCAGATTACTGGGAACTGTTATTTGTGAAATACATGTATAAATGGGTTTGCATGTTCACTTGTACATCACAGATATTCTCTGATATCTGAGTGGGGACAAACTTAAGAGTACACACCAAGGCCTTCATTTGACATTGAGGAAGCTAAAGCCCAGACAACTGAAGTGATTTGCCACAGTTTGCACAACTGTTTCAGAGTCTAGCCCTGCCTTTGTCTTCTCCCAGGTCTTCTCCTTTGTTTTCCCTGACACTGCCTTCTGTTTAACACATATAATCCATATAGTTTAGGTCCATGGCGTGCCCCTCTAAGGAAAAGAGAGTCAATTAAGCAGTAGAAAAAACTGAATTGTTGTTTTAGGCATGAAGTCCTAAGAGGAGACTGACTGTAATAAGCCAATGTTTTCTTCTTGTCCTATACCACACTGTTACTTCCTTCCACACTTCGTGGCTCTTTGGGAACACAGAATCCCAGAGAATGGAGATCCCATTAGTAGGAAAAGAAGGGTTGAATATTTGCTTGAATTTTTATCTCCCAAATTTACCCTTCAAAGCAGAGTTCAGCCAGTCAGGCCCAAAAATCTTACTCTGTGGCTGAGGGGTGCCCCATGGGAGTGTCTGTGTGACTGGCAAACATCTGATTTTTTCACTTAGCATCGGTCTACCTGCTTTGACCATTTTCATAAGACCAAGCCTGGACAAGGTGACTGGCCTAAGCCACATGACTATGTTGGTCTCCCTGCTCTCACAAATGTTGAGTCGATTTAAAACTGGCTACTTCAAAGATATGCTTGAAACAGAGGCATTGCTACTTGAAGATTACTAACATCATGCCCTTTCCTCATACATCCTTAAACCATCATTAAACTTCAATGTTCTTCCCTATTCATTTTTCCACTTTCCCCAGCATATCTCCTCCCATGGTTTCCTGGTTTCCTTGGTCATTCATTTATCAGAAACTTGCAACTGTTTAGCAACAGTTTGGAACTCTCTCCTAACTTCCAAACCCAAGAGCAGAATGCCTAAGTCTTACAAGGAGCACGTTTTTCCCACTTCCTTTGCTATCTGCCCTCCGACCACCAATTTTTCCAGAAAATCATTCCTCTTCCTCCTATGTTTAGTTAGAAAACTGCACTACTGTAGATACAGTCTCCCAAGCTGCAAATGTTTCTCCTGTAGCAAGTTAGTCACTGTGTCTTTTCAATTCTCTCACATCTGCCCTTGCCTCTACCACTACTGCCCCTGACTTTCAGTCATCTCCTGCACAGACTTTAACAATACAGTTCTAATCATTCTCTTTACCCCTTGCAAACCTACCTGCAAGAGGCAATAACTCACCATTATTGACTGACTTCAAATGAATGTGACACCGCCCACCTCAAAAGGAAATTCCCAAACAGGAATCCAACAAAACTTGAACATAAACATGGGTTATGGAATAGCACCTGCCACAGTTTCTTCTTTGAAGAAAATGAAAGTTGATTGTACAAGTGTAGGTACGTTTGTCACAAAGAAAATCAACCTCATCACATTTCAGGCACATGCTCAATGTAAGGGAAGGAGTGTCCCCAGACTTTAGATTTTAAGAGATCTTTGGGGGACTCCCTAGTTAGATGGCTTTCAAGACACATGGTCTCTCCTAGCTTCCATCTTCCCATCTGGAAATTCAGATATTAATAGTGCCCACTTGGCAGGATTGTTATATTATGTGATAATGTGTGCAACACAAATCTCTCTCTGCCTGATGCAAAGTAAATGGCATGAGATGCTTTTTTTTTTTTTTTTTTTCTCCCTTAGCACTTCCTGGTTACTTCTCCCTTTATCCAAGCTCAAGCTTCTCCACAGCAATACTGGACCTGAGCAGAGGATTCTGGATGATCTTGCCAATGTGCTAACCGTGAGGGCGATTTAAGGTGAGCAGCCCTTTCTTCCGAGTCCCTTGCCTGGGTGTTGGGCAAATGGTTCCACCGGCTGGCTGACATATGTGGCCTGCTGCAGACTAATTTCTTGTGACATGTTGCCTTGAATGCACAGTCACAGAGCATGTGCTGAAGTGCTAAACACCCCCAAACTGTGCACTTTCCAATCTGTGAAAGCTTTTTGGTGGGTCCAGGCTTTTTTTCTAGACCTGAGGCATTATAATGAGGAAGCACATGGACACGTCATTGAGGCAATCTGTCACCTTGCAAATGCTTAATAGCAGCAGCAGGACCTGTGTGTCCCTCTCACTGAGCCAGACACCACCACACAGCTGCTCTTCTGTTGAAGTTGTTGCTGCATTAATGAGCTTCCAGACAAAGGCATGACTGTGTGGTGCGTAGCTCAGGGTCCGCGTGCAGGCTGGGAGTAATGCACAGAGGGAGATCTATGCTCGAAAATACTACTTCATGTGCAAAAACTGGTTTGGAGCCCACAGGAATTATTGTGTTTCTTGAGACTTCAAAACTTGTAAAGGCCAGATCATCCCCCTGCAATATTTTACGATAACAGTAGCATGTTAACAGCTATCTGATCCTCTAGGGTTTATAGTGTTTTCACGCTTTGAACCTCACCATATCACTCTAAACATATTGTTTTATGGATGAGAAAATTTGAGTCCTTCAAAGGTTCAACAAAATACACAAGTTCATGTGGCTAATAAAAGGCAGGGACAGCCCTTGAATAGAGACCTGTATGACTCCAGGTGATTGACTCTCTGAAGAATTATCACCAAACTTACTCTCAGTTCCCCCATATATGCTGAGATGTCACTGAAACAGCTAAAAAGGAAGCTTCTGATAGAAGGAGCTTTCAAGGGACTGAGCTTCTCCACTAAGATTTTAAGTCCTTTATCTGCCAGCATGTTAAAGGAGGAGACTAGGGCATCCCAGACGTTTTTCAAAAGCTAAGCATTACACCCAAAGCAGGTCCTTCCTCTGCCTTGTTTATGATGATGATATAGGAACCTTATGTGATACCTCACACCACCAATATAGGAGGTAAACAACTGAAAAACAACAAAGAATATAGAACAGATGTAGAAATCAAACCCCAAACCACCTCTACTACTTCTATGCTACTACTATTAATAAAATAATAATGCAGATAAAAACAGCAATAACAAAAATAACAGTTAGTAGTCAGCATTTCTTTAGCCTCTACCATATAACACTTAGTGTTTGCATACATTTTCTTGAATTCTCTCAACAATCGTCAAATAGGGGTTGTCGTCCTTCTGCAGATGAGGACACTGAGGTTCAGAGAGGTAAGGGAATTTGCTGGAGGTCACAGAGTTTGTACATGGCAGAATGAGGCAAGATGCTCAGGTGTCTCGACTCCAAGGCTGTGCTATTTCCATTGGGCCATACTTGCCTTCTCGCAAGGAGACAGATAATCACCAAACTAGTGAGTAGTGTCCCAGAGGTTAGGACATTCCCATCACCCAGTCTGGCCAAGGCTAAAAAAGACTAATAAGTGCATAGCTGCTCCTTCTGGTCATCCAAGGCTAACGATTATCCTTTGGGACCCAGAAAATGGGTTTCAATAACCTGCTTTTAATCTTCTGTGTCTGGCCAAGAAATAATGAAAAAAGGAACAACTTCTAAAAAAATCTGACTTCAGGTGTGCGTTCAATCGAACCCTCTGACGATGTGTTAAAGTATCTGTGTACGTGCACACACACCTACATTCATGCCACACAGGTGTAGGATGCGAGCAGAGAACAGTAGGCTGATTACATGTCCTTTTCTGCCTCCTGACAGCTATGAAACTACAAGTGGGTAGATTATAGTTGAAGATAAAAATAGACATTATACTGCCGCTTTCTCTTCCCAGCTTTTTAGTCGCTCCAGCTTGAAAGCATATTGTAGCATTTTATTGTAGTCTGGGCTCTTGTGGCTTCTCTTGTTTGCCATTCCTTTTTGGAAAACTAGAAACATTCCCTCTCCATGGGGAAATGAACTCAAGTGAGAGAGAGGCAGGAGAGTGCGCGTGTGTGTGTCTGTGTGTGCGTGCTTGTGTGTACGCCCATGTCCCTCCATGCCTGAGGGAGGAAAGGAGGTAGAACGAGTGCATGAGTGTGCCTGTGTCCCACTGCCTCTAAGAGAGGAGAGGAGGCAGAGTGTGAATCTGAATAGAGCGGAAATTGGAAATTGACACAGCTGTTTTTGTTTCACTGTAACCATTTTTAGAACCTCAGGATGCACTAAGCTTCCAAAGGAGGCAGCCCACTCAGCCTTGGGATTCAACATTAGCCAAGAGTGAGTAGTGATTTGAAGGCATTGGATGCATCATCCCAAGGTCTAGAGTAGACCCCTCGTCCAAGCATTGCATGTCACTTGGTATAATGCATATTCGGTGCCCTCTTTGTCTGGCAGTTAAACTGAATTGTGCAAGTAGTTGCATCTCAGGTCTCATCCCAAACCCTATCCTTTCCGTTTATCATCTCCATTCTTTCTCCTGAAATTTTCTTTTAGGGTCACTTCAAACACAGCAAGGCACAATGTTCCATGTTTCACGCTTAGGTTCCCTGGACAACAGCACCGCCAATCAGTGTAGTTATGTTTTATAATACACATTTCTGTGCCCACCACAGATCTGCTGAATTTGATTATATCAAGAGTTTGAATTTTAGCAGCCTACTCCTGGTTGTTAGTGTCATAAGCACTAAATTTTTCAAATGCCTAAGCGGCAAAAAAAAAAAAAAAAAAAAAAAAAAAAAAAAAAAAAAAAAACTCAAGACTTTGGTGTTGCACTTGCCTGGTATTAACCACTGAAATATTCAGCCTCTCGTCATCTTCACTAGTTCTACCACTTTATGCCCAGGAAAAAAATGAGAGCTATTTACAAGCTTTGTGACCCTCATCAACTCACAATTTCTCTGGGTTTCATTTCTTTATCTGCAAAATGGGGATGATAATGGCACCTAGTGTATAGGGTTGTTGTAAAAATTAAATGAGAAAACATATATGTTAACATAGGGCAGTAGTGATCAGTTGGGAGTGGGGTGATGTTGCCCATCAGGAGACAGCTGACTATCTGGAGACATTTTTGGTTGTCATTTTTGTCGTGCATCTAGGGGTCTGAGTAGGGGTGCTACTATGATGTAGAATGGAAGCCATGGATACTGCTAGACATCCTACAATGCACAAAGAAGCCCTCCACAATAAGGAATTACCAGCCCAGCATATCAATCCTTACCATTTGGAGAAATCCAGGTGCGAAGTTTAGCACATCAGGCCTGGGTTCGAATTTTAGGTGCCACAATCTAGCTGTGTGATCTTGGGTAGATTGCCCAGCCATTTGGAGCTTCAATTTCTCCATCTGTAAAATAGGGATAAAAATTCCTGTCTCACAAGGTTAGCGAGAGTTCAAAGAAGTAATTTATAAAATATGTCTGGCATATTTTCAGTAGGGTCCTTTCTTTTAGTTCCTCTTAAAAGAGGCTGGTTTCCACATTCATAATAACCTAGGAAGCCTATGGCGTCCTTACCTTTACTTCGCAAGTCAGGTACTTTATGTGTTGGCTCAGGGCAGGGCACATATGGCCCATCATCTGAGCATACATGCATGGCCAGGCCCTGTTACTGAGGTGAGGAATCATAGGGCCCCCTGTTGGGCCATGGCTCCAGGACAGCCCCATAGACAGCCACAGGCTGACATGCTTACCCTGAATGCACTATTAACCCCATGATGCTATTTTTAAATAATGAAAGAACAGCTTATTGGGAAAAGAGAGTACAAAGCCTAAAAATAAATCTAGCTAACAAGGTGAGGTTTACAATATAGAGAGAAGAGAAACATTACACCCTTGAACATTTAGGCCATCGGAATTAGGATCCCCCAAAATTACCATTAACTACTTATTTATCCACTCAAATGAGAGAGAGCAGTGGTGTAGATAAATCAGTGCTGTTTTAGATTTTATGTGTGACCTCAAAGAGCACATAAAATCTAAAACATTGCATTGATTTATCTATATCTTGATGCAAAAAGCATCAAGGCTATGCAAGATCTTGGTGTACTCTTCTAAACACGCTGCTGTTTCTGGATGTCCCATCCCAGATACTCTCATGTTAAACTTGGCACTACTGTCAGTGGAGTAGGAGAGGCTTGGAATTTCACTACTGTGGGGGCAACCTGAACCTATAATGATCACAAACATACAGCAGTTGCCAGATCTTAAAAATTAACTTGCACTGGGAGAGAGATGTGGAGACCTCCCCACAACCTCACTTCTCTCCAAGTCCCAAGGCCACCCAAGTCATCTTCATTCCTCTACTTTCTAGCACAATTTGAACGCACTTTTTTTTTTTTTTGTCCACCTAATGTGCTCAAAGTACAAAATGACTAACGGCATGGTTCAAGCCCTCAAGGAGTAATAAAGGCAGAGGAAACAAGATCCCCACTCCCCACAAAATTAAGAGCTGCTGTGCCCTAAGAAAGAAAAGATGCAAATCAGAATCAGGGTTCTTACTATTTGTGTTTTGAACCCAGTCACACACCTCCCTCCTGGGAAGGGGAGAGAAGGGAGTGGGGTGAGTGGCTCTGCTATAGGATTTTTGCTCCGGATAGAGATGGAAACAAGCAACCACCACACAACTGCTGCCACAGCATGGAGCCTGCGATGAAGTCAGCAGGCAGGTGCCGCCTCACTCTCCCTCATCCCTCTCATCGTTATCAGGCACAGCTGCATCAGCTTTTACTTTTCATTCTGGTCAAATACACTGTAAATTCATCCCGCTCATCAGGAAGTCTCCGTTAAGGAAATGAGACTCTGACGCGATCCCAGCAGAGTGCCAAGACCAGAGAAACTCAGACCCCCAGCGGGCTGTCTGCCTGAGGGAATCTTAGCCACACAAATGGAAGGCTGCTTTTGTCTTTCTGGGATGGTGGAGCGGGGAGCAATGCTGCCTTCCAGGGCTACCCCTAGCGTGGGTCTCAGAATCTCGAGGATAAAGGACCCTGCCTACGCTTTCTCTGTACTGTCAGCTTTGCCCAAGAAAAAAAAAGAAAAAGTGCTCTCCATCTACCCTGGGTAGGGACAAAATGCAATGTTGTGTAATCCCATGGCAGCCCTTGAAGTATGTAGGTAGTATCTTCATTTTATAGTGGGAAAAAAATGATTCTCAGAGAACAGAGAAGGGCCTCTTTCCCCAAGGAGGCCTCCTCAGGTATAAAATTCACTTTACATTGAAATATGTGCAAGTGGTTAAGAAAGAATCTGATCTTGTTACTCCCTTGCTTAAAACCCTCCAAAAGCTTCCCCATTGCCTGAGGCAGTACTTCTCAACCCTGACTGCACACTGGAATTACCTGGGGAAATTTTAAAAATGCCAGTGTCCTGGCCCCAACCCAGACCAATTAAACCAGAATCTATGGGGGTGGAACTCAGACTTGGCACTGGTGTTTTTTGAAAGCTGCTGAGCAATTCTCAAGTGCAGTCAAGATTAAGAACCACTGCCCTAAGGGATTAGTGTCAGGCTCCTTAACATCTCTTGCCAAATTCTCTGCAGCAAGGCCCTTGCTTATTTCTGTGGCCCTATTGCTCACCACTCTCTCCTACTCCCTTCTTACCTATTCTTCATCCCTCCTCTGCCAGCTTGAGCTTCTCCAGAGGAGTTACATACTCACACCTCTTTGCTTTGATGCTCTACCATCGATCTCCCTAAAATGCCACTCCCTCTCTTCACCTAATTCCTGCTTGTTCTTTCAGATGGAGCTCAGCACTGTTGCTTCCAGGAAGCCTTCCCTGACCCCCTCTAGTGATCCTCCCAGGTGCTCTATATGAGCATACCTCTAGCACTCCCATACATTGCAATTGATTTTCACTTATCTTCTCCCTCCCTGGAATGAGTGCCTTGACCAGACCAGATTCTATGCTTCTCCTCATTCTCAGTACACAGCACCAGGGCACTCAAAAAGTTTGTTGATCCAAAAGAATTGAGAGTAGGGACTCACACACTCATCCTTGTACAACAATGTTCACAGTGGCATTATTCACAACTGCCAGATGTGGGAAACAACCCAAGTGTGTATCACAGATGAACGGATAAGCAAAATGTGGCATATAATACATACAATGGGATATTGTTCAGCCTTTCAAAAGAAGGAAATTCTGACACATGTACAACATGGATGGAAAATGTTATACTAAGTAAGCTTGACATACAAGGATAAATATTGTGTATTTATGTGAAGTGTCCAAAATACGCAAATTCATAGAGACAGAAATTAAAATAGGGGTTACCAGGAGACAGGGGCATGAAGGGGAAGGGGTAATGGGAGCTCTTTAGTAGGTACAGAGTTTCTGTTTGTGATGATGAAAAAGTTCTCAAAATGGGTTAATGGTGATGGTTGCACAACATTGTGAATGTACTTAATGCCACTAAATTATACACTTAAAAATGGTTAAAACAGTAACTTTTATGTTATGTGCATTTTACCACAATTTTAAAAAGAAAAACATTGCTGAATAAATAAATCACATTGTACTTAGAAGAGCATCTAAAGGGCCTTACTCATGGCCCCTTACACCATGTGATGTGGCTCCTGCTGTCCTGTCTGATCTCATCTCCTACCCTTTTCCCGTAAGTACGCTACTCTGACCACATTGCACTCCTGTTTTTTCCTGCAAAAATACCAGACTTGTTCTCTCAAGTTCATTGCAATAGCTTTCCAGTGCTTAAAATAATTTTCTTCTACATCTTCATATGGCTCCCTCCCTCCCTCTTAATTAAGCGTCCTTCCTCAGAAGAACATGACCACTCCATTTCAAACTACTAACTTCACTCCTACCATCCAAATTACTCTTTATATTGGTTAAGCTAATGCTTGTGATGTCATGAACAAACTCTAGAATCTCAGTGACTTAAAACAGTCCTAAACTTTAGGGTGCATCCAGATCATCTTGAGGACTTTTTAAAACACAGATTGCTAGACCCCACCCCTCCAAGATTCAGTATATCTGGGGTGGGGCCCAAGAATATCCATTTGTGGTAAGTTCCCAGGTGCTATGGTTTGAATGTTTGTGTTACCTCCCGTTAAAACAATCCCCAGTGCAACGGTGTTGTATTAGTCCATTTTTGTGCCGCTGATAAAGACATACTGGAGGCTGGTCAATTTACAAAGGAAAGAGGTTTATTGAACTTACAGTTCATATGTGGCTGGGGAGACCTCACAATCCTGGTGGAAGGTGAAAGGCACATCTCACATGGTGGCAGACAAGAGAAGAGAGATTGTGCAGGGAAACTCCTGTTTTTAAAACCATCAGATCTTGTGAGACTTAATCACTGTCACAAGGACAATGCAGGAAAAACCCACACCCGTTATTCAACCACCTTGCACCGGGTTCTTCCCACGACACATGGGAATTGTGGGAACTACAATTCAAGATGAGATTTGGTGGGGACACAGTCAAACCATATCAAGTATTAATAGGTGGAGCCTTTACTTTAGGAGGTGAATAGGCCATGGAGGCTCCACTCTCATGAATGAGATTAGTGACTTTACAGAAGGACTAGCAGGAACTAGCTAGATTCCTTTTCCCCTTTTGTCCCTTTTACCATGTGGGGACACAGTATTCAAAGTGCCATCCTGGAAACAGAGAACAGTCTTCACTAGATACCAAATCTGCTTTGCTCTGATCTTGGACTTCCCAGTCCCCAGAACTATGAGGGATACATTTCTATTATTTATAAATTACCCAGTCTCAGGTATTTTGTCATAGCATCACAAACAAACTAAGACTCCAGGTGATGCTGATGCTAGTCTAGGGACCCAATTTTGAGAACCACTGGTTTAACACAAAGTTTATTTCTCACTCACATGACCATTCCATATAGGCATTTCGAGCTGGGAAGTATTCCTCCATCCAGTGATTCAAGGACCCTATGGCACCACTTCTTTTAACACAGTGCCCATGGTTATCCCAGGAGTGCTCTCCCTCCAAGTCAAACAAAATAGAAAAGAGCATGAAGGACCACAAATGAAAAATTGTTATGGTCCATGCCTGCAAGTGGCATGTCACTTCTTTTCACATTTTATTAGCCAGAACTCAGTCAAATGGCCACATTGAACTGCAAGGGAAGTTGACAAATACACTCTATCTTTGTGTCCATGTGCAAGAGTAAATGGGATTGGTAATCTACTATACCTACCAGCCCCTCATGCTATTATATTTGTCTTTATAATAAGGCCTATCTCTACCTGATATGAAATCACATATTTATTTGCTTACCTTTTAATTGCCTCTCTTCATGAGAGTGTAGGCTACATGAGGGCAGAGACCCTCTCTTGTTCATCACTGTATTTTCAGTACCTAGTACAGTGCTTGGAATTGTGAACATGGAAGGCACCAATAACTCTTTCTTGAATTATTAAATGCATTTTTGTGGGGCACACTCTCTGATGCCCTCATATTTACCTCTTCTTTCAGATGCTCTTGAAACCATATATTTTATCCTGCTTATGTCACTGAGCCCCTGTCATAAGAGTAGGCCCGTCTTTAATTAAGCCAACATATGGGACAAGTTTTTCTAATAGCAGTAACAAACTTATGTTGCCCTCACAACTGCTCTGTCCTGAGCATATCAGTCATGGTAGCTTATATTCCCAATGTCTCTTTCTAGTTTACCCTAGTGGCTTTCTTTGTAAGCGACAGGAAGAGCCCCCAAATTCATTCCCAGCCAGGCTGAGGACTCATGAGTTGGTCTAGCATAAAGCAAATTCTGAAGGAGTGATGGTAACTAAAGACAGATAGCTATCCTGTGAGATTTGAACTAGAGGAGTTTGGAAATTAACCAGCAAAACATAAAAGAGTAAATACACAGAAAGAAGTAGACACACTCTAAAGTAGTGACAGTCAAGAGAGATGAAGCAACTGCCTTGGATCCTCACAGCCTTACTGTTTCAATTGTAGTAAATTGCAGGATGACTTTAAAATAAACCCCATTCATGAAGGGGTCTAAATGAGTAACTGTTCCTCATTTGGTTATGAGCTTGACTAACCTGAACCAGTACCTGTTGACAGGATAGCTAACAGTTCAGTAAGTGGGCTCAATGAGGGGTTAGCACATTCATATGCCACTTATATAGCCAGTTTAACAAAATGCCCCACCCAGAGATGGTATCTAGGACTACATACTCCATCCAGGATATTAGTTGCTCCCTGCCCTCATTACCTTATACTAAGGATACCACAGCAGTTTCTTCACTACCTTTCTCATCTCTTCTGCACCTGTTCATCAGATTCATCTCTCATAAATCACAACTTTTGCTCCAACACTCCCCTGCTCTGAACCCTCTAATGTTCCCCACAGATCACAGAACTAACATTTAATTTGCATTCATGTGATAAGAATTATTCTAGGGCTGCATATACATTGTCTCACTTTATCCTCAGACCAACCCTACAGTTAGGACCACCATCTTTATTTTGCAGCTATAGTGATTGGATCATGAAAGGAATGAATAAATTGCCCACAAACATGGAGCTAGGAATCAGCAGAGCCAAAGTAGAAACCCACATATGCCTGTTTCTAAAACTTCTCCTATTTACAAATAGTATAAATTCTTGCACTCATTCAGATATTGGCTGAGTGTCAACCATGTGCTGGGAATTGTGCTAGTTACCAGGATTACAATAATTTACTGATAAAGTATCATTAGTATTAGACAGGGAGTATGAATTCTAAGGATGCAAACTGTGGGAATTGTTTCAAGCCTCATTGCTCAGGGAAGCCCTTCTCAAGGCAGTGTCGTTGCAGTTATCTGAAGGTCGAATAGGAGTGAGCAATCTGCTTTCTATTAGGAACATTATCCTGGTGGCAAAGAGCATAATGCCTTGTCTCTCTCTCTGACTCCCATAGACTGCTAGGCAGGGAAGAAGGAGACTGGGGAAAGAAGGGATTAAGGGAAAAACCCAAACTGACCTATTAATTGTCAAATGATATCACCAAAGCATATTTTGAATTTCAACAATACCTATCCTTTGGGTTTACAATTGGTCCTGTGTAATTTTAAACTAAAATCTATTTCCTTATCCAGCAGCATCTCTTTCTTCTTCCATACAGAGATGCAATTTCATTGCTAGTCTGTTGGCAGTGCTAATTATATTCTCCATCGCACATTCCTGATTGCATGGAATTAAATAAGGCAGGTGTGGAGGTGACAGAACAAAACAAAATATATGACTTACATGACAGACTGACTGGTTTGGTGGAGGACACGGTAAAAACAGCAAATGTTACTCTATATAAAGATTAGGGCAAAAGGCACAATAGAGTCACACTTTTATACAGATAAATCACATCAAATTGAGAATAATTTTTAGCGGTTTCCTCTATTATAAATGTAGTCTGAACACACTGTCTTACTGTTTTCAGCCTTTCACAAGCTTCTGATTTACCTTCTATTTAAGATGTCTCTAAATTAACAGAGAGAACTATTTTGATAGAATATTCAATTTTGCATTTACAACTTGAAGGTTGATTCACAATCATCACTTCAACGTCAGAGTGAAAGTAGAAATTATAAACATCTTTATAAGAGCTTTACCAAACGGGGACAAAAATGGAAAATCAATTCTGGATAAGAAACAGAAATAGAAAATCTGGGCAAATAAGCCAGACTCTATATCCAAACTGGATTAGATAAGTTTCATAAGTGATAAAATATTTGTGGGAATGGGATGTCCCCAAATCAGAAAGCCTGACTTGTGGTTTTGCTGATGCCTCCCATAAAAGTGAAACTATAATTTTAGTCATATGCATATATGCTGTAGTTGTGTGTTCACCAATCCCTTTTCCTTTTCTCTCTGGGTTCATCTTCTGTGCCCATATTCCCAGCCTCCCCTAGATGAGGTGTGGCCTTGAGACTGAGTTCCACCCAATGAAATGTGAATGGAAGTCCTAGAGGAGCCTGGGACCATAAATGACTAAGCAGAGCACAGCCATCCCACCCCTCCACACACATCTGCCCTGACCCACATTAGACCTCAATGGAAGGAAGCAAATGCCTTAAGTGGCTGAGCTTCCAGTGTTGTTTTTTTTGTCCAGTAGCTGACTAACCCTAAGTCAACAAAAGACAGAAATGGCACAGGGCCCACCATAGTAGACCATGAGCTAACCTACAGATGAATGAGTTAACTGCAGTTGTTCTAAATGGTTCTACTGGATATTGATGGTTGAGAAACTTTATATGAAGATATAATAAGGTTTTTGAATACATTTCAAAAGGCCAGAGCATATGAGGAACCAAGTTAGAAAGGAGGAGTGGATGGAAGGAAAGATGAGTAAGGGGGTAATGCAACTGGTACCTAAGATGCCCCTTCCAAATCTGTGAGCTCCTGAGAAAGGTAATCAGGTTCCTCTTTGTTTAAATGCTTCATGTATACACCAGCGAATAAAGTCCGAAACCTCTAAAGTTGGCATTAAACACTCTCCATAATCTCATCCCTGCTCAGCTCTTTAACCAATTTATGCCAGAGGTTGCAAATTTTTGTGTGTGAAAAATCAGACCTTGGCAATGACCTTGAGCAGAAGGGAGGATATAAATAACTCCCACAAGCTTAGCATTCCAATGATGGAATGCTAGGCATAAATTTAATCTTCAACTACTATCTATCCTCTGCTTGACCCACCCTGTATTGCATGTGTTTCCTTAACAACCCCCACCTTATGTCTTGATGTGTAACATTCCCTTTGTAAGGTGTACCCTTCCCCCACCTCATTTACCTCCATAATTCATAATCATCTTTCCAAGCTGAGCTTAAACCACATCTCTGATACCTGTTCTTCCTAGGAAACACGCTTCTTAAGCTGGGTTCCCATAATATTATTATTATTTTTTTTTTGAGACAGTATTTCGCTCCTGTCACTTAGGCTGAAGTGCAGTGGTGTGATCTCAGCTCACTGCAACCTCCACCTCCCAGGTTCAAGCGATTCTCCTGCCTCAGCTTCCCAAGTAGCTGCAATTACAGGCATGCACCACCACACCTGGCTATTTTTGTATTTTTTTTTTGTAGAGACGGGGTTTCACCACGTTCGGCAGGCTGGTCTCAAACTCCTGACCTCAGGTGATCCACCTGCCTTGGCCTCCCAAAGTGCTGGGATTACAGGCATGAGTCACTGGATCTGGCCTCCCATAACCCTTTATAACCACATGTATCACAGCACTTTTGAAAGTCATGATTGTTGCTCATCATTCTCATCCTTGCTAGATGCATATGTCCTTGATGATAAGAACGACATGTGACGGCTCTTTCCCCTTGGCCTGTTGAGTATCTTGCCCCTTGCTCCCCCCACTCCACCAGAGTAACAAAAAATAAGTGTATGATTGAGTTGAAAACACGGCACTTCCTGGGGTGTACAGTCCAGATGTGACTAGAGACAGTGGAATGCTGTGAATATTTTCCAGGAAACCTAGGAAATATGCCAGCAAAAGAAGTCCACTGCAGCTCTTGAATAAGTTTTGCTTTACAGATTGTCAGTCAGACTTAAGGTGGAATTACACTTTTCTCTAAGTACAGATGTCAAAGGAAAGCAGGCTTAGGAACGTATACATTCTCTAAAGATGCCTTAGAATATATACAAATAAAAAGTGAACATGACTACCTGAGAAATAAAAATAAATCTGGATCAAAGGACTTCTTGATTTCAAAGGCCACCTCTTCCTGACTTCATACATTAAAATATTCATTTTCCCCTTAAATAAAGTGGGCTTTTATTCCACTGTTAAAATGCAAGTACCAGAAATATCCTACATGTACAATAGGGGCATGGTTAATTACATCATGGACTAGCCAAAGGAAGAAATTATAATGGCATACAAAAATGTTCACTTCCAATTTTGACTAAAAGGACTATAAAAACTCTATCGAAAGTATGATCTCAACATTATATTCATTTTAAATTATATTCATATATATATGTGTGTGTGTGTATATATATATATATATTTTGTTTGTTTTGTTTTGTTTTGTTTTGTTTTGTTTTGTTTTTTTGAGACAGCGTCTCGCTCTGCCACCTAGGCTGGAGTACAGTGGCGCAATCTTGGCTCACTGCAACCTTTGCCTCCCAGGTTCAAGTTATTCTCCTGCCTCAGCCTCCCAAGAAGCTGAGACTACAGATGCGCACCACCACACCCGGCTAATTTTTGTATTTTTATTAGAGACAGGGTTTCACTATGTTGGCCAGGCTGGTCTCAGACTCCTGACCTCGTGATCCGCCCGCCTTGGCTTCCCAAAGTGCTGGGATTACAGGCGTGAGCCACCGCGCCCAGCCGCTATTTATATTTTTAAAAAGGAAAGAACTGCAACAAACTGCTGTAATTGTGATTTTGTAAGAGCAGTAGTGTGGATGGCTTTATTTTCTCCCATATGCTTTTCATATTTTCAGGATTTCTATGATAAAGGCAGAATATTTTATAATTAGAAAATGCAAGAATGCTCTCTTTTGAATCTTATTCCCAACTCTTTATAACTGTGACCTTCATGCAAGTACTACACTTCTTGATTGCTTCAGCTTTCTCATCTGGAAATGGAGATGATGGTTCTATTTAGGGTTTTTATAAGATAATCATGAGGTAGTCCACATGAAACACTTAGAACAGTGGCTGGCATACAGCAAACCTTGATAAATGTCACCCAAAGTTGTTGCATGTGGAAGAGCCCAGCGAGGGTTCAGAAACGTAAGCAGTGAGGTCAGATGGGGAGAGGATAGGCTCAAATAGCAAACCTTTGTCCCCTATGGTTTTACTCAAGACTGCTGAGGGATTCAAACCTGGCAAATTATTGGTTCCCTGTCATGCAATGCTCAGTATCTTCTTTGCTCAACACAGCTGCCAGAGAGGAAGGAAGAAAAGATCAATTTTCAACTTTATTCTCCATTGTCTTTCTACTTTCTCACTGCACCCACCCTTTCATTTGTATTTTGTCTTAACTGCCAATTTTGGGCTTAATTGGTAGAAGGCAAAGAAGCTCAAGTAAAACAAAGCTCAGCAGAACATAAAGAGAAAAAGGACTAAAAAAAATCAAGGCATGAATGGCTGTCTCAACTCTATATAATCAGAAGCAGGTTGACATGGCACTGAAACATGTATGACCTCCTATTGAAGTGGACTCATGTTTCATTTACTGCTCCAATTTTCTCATGGCAGAGATAATTTACCTGTGTGATGATTACATAGTACCTCCAGTGTCTCAGGAACTGTTGCCTACTGTTGTATCTTGAATTTGGGAAATCTGTCTGCTTTCAAAGTACTGAAGATAATTTGAGAGGCAAGGCAATCTCATTTCCCCTCCAACACAGTTGCGGACGTGGGTTCAATCTATTAAAGTCAATTGGTAGATGTGCGCAAGAAGTCTAATTAGAGATATTCAGATAGCAGGCACAGGTTCCGTTTGCATTCTAGGATATTTTTAAAAATCAATGTCCATGCACAGGAATAAAACTGAGCATTTATTTTAAAGCCACAGATTACAGCAGTGCCATGTACAGAAAACCAGTAGAGGGGCTATAGGTCAATACAAAAATACTACCTCATGGGGAAGAATGATTAGAAGGGATGGGCAGAATTTTCACCTCCAGGTCACAAGTTCAAAATGCTGCCCAGCTCTGCCTGTATGATGTTTATAACCCACTGACAGTCCATGTAAAAAGGGTCGGCTCAGAGACTATCTTTTCACCAGAAATTGTCGTCCTTTCAGGGAACAGACTGAGAAACAGTAGGAACCCCCCAAATGAACTCACCTATGCAGCTCCTCGAGGTGTATTCCAGCTGGCACAGTCATGTCAATTGCCCATTGACTAAAGCCCATTTCCAGCGTTCTTGACCCAGGCTCTGTGGCTGTGGGCCCTGGGAAGGTGAGGCTTCCAGGGGGACACTCAGTTAACATCTCTTACCTTATGTCCTGACTTGCAGCCACAGAGTCAGAAAGAAGGAACAGAAAACATAAAAGTACTTCCAAACGTCCAAATACATCTCCTTCCTCCAGGTTCCTGGGGCTCGAGTTCTTCTGAGGTATTGAATCAAACTAGCAACTAAAAACTGAAGATGAAATATTCTCTAAAATTTAGCCTTTGTTTAAACAGAAAACGAATATTCATTAAACCATAACCATGTGACAGCACTCTATGAACTGTTTTCCTAGTCTTCCTTCATTTCACATATATTCAATGGAGAGCTGCTAAGCCAAAAAGCAAATTAAAAAAAAAAAAAATCAGGATATATGGATAAGGGAATATATTCCCTGTTGCAAGGAGTCTGCAGGAGTCCTTAATTCTTAAGCCTGTGAGGAAATTTTTACCTCGCCTTCCCAGAAGTATTTTAGGCAACTGAGAGTTAGTTGGCATCATCATCACCACTATTATCGTTATCATTCCCATTGTATAAAGTTGAGAACTGAGGCTAAAAGAATTGAAGTAATTGCCCAAGATCACCCATCTACAAAGTAGCACAGCCCATAAGGCAACATAGACTCTGCAGTCAGTGGTTTCTGCTTACAACATGCCACCTTTTATTATAATTCAGAAATTCTTTCTCCCTAGTCCAGGTTTACCCAAAAGTTTGGCAAGATCAAAAGGAGACAACAGAATACTTGATACTATTCTAAAATCTCAAGGAAAAGAAAAAATAAATTTTCTTTGAGTATGACAACACAAATCTCTGGAATTAGTCAGTGCTACCTCTAGGGGCTGCAAGTCCTCCTGCCCTAACAGTTTTCATGTTGGATTAAAAATAATTAGTAGCATTCCACACTGTGCAAAGCAGAATCAGAACACTGCAATCCTCACCATGTGGGTGGCCAAGAAGAAATATCCTTCCCTTTCAGAGAAAGTCCAAGGTAGAGAAGCTGTGTGGCAGGGTGGAGAGGGAATAGCATCTGTATGAAGCCCACCTGAGTGTGAATCCTCAATCTATACCTGGTAATTGTATGACTCTGGGCATATTAATGTTAGCGTCCACATCTGTAGAAAAGTGGTGATAAATCCCATTTTGCAGGATTGTTGACAAGATGCTTGTAAAGCACTGAGAGGCATCCTAGGACATGGTAAGAACTCAATAATTGGATGCTATTATTTTTGTTCCTGGTCCTCCTAAGCCCCTGGAAATTGATATGCAGTGGAAGAGCAGTTTCATGGCACATTCCATGGAATTCTCTGTTCTGACTGCCTGAGAACAGCATGCTGATCTCCTCTTGAGGTACACACACCCTCTTGCATCTGAGCAGTCACTCACCATACATCTCTAGGGCCACCCATAAAAGCTAAAAAACCCCTCAGAAGTCACCAAGAAGTTGTGCTTTATAGAGTGCAATTCTGTGACCCAAATCAGTCTTTGCCTTTGAATCAGTTTATGTTACTAGTTATTTAGTAGATTGATTGCTGCTATGGCAACTGCACATCCCTCTGCACAGACACAGGCATAAGTCCTTGATACAATCCTGGCTTAGTCTCTCTGGGTGCATTCAGTACATGCCAAAAATTACATAATATTGGGAAAATTAATTTCTTTCTGCACTATAAGCACTGGGGCTGCATTGTGGTGCAAAGAATAAATGAAGCCTGGTGTGTAAAGCAAGGGCTGTGCTTATCGTCCACCAGCTTGGAAGGAGAGAGAACTGAAGAGTTCCCAGCTGTTTTCTGGCCACACTGCTCACCTTCGGTTTCCACGGTTTCTGCCAAATATCAAGGCGGATGTGCCCAGAGACTGCAAATGCTACTCGGCTGTGATTCGGAGTCTTTCAGGAAAGCTTTCCACTAAGGTAGGGAAGTACAGGTTTTTCTTACATTAGAAGGAGTTGGGTAAGGATTCTGAGCCTACCACTTCTTTAGCTGCATGATCTTGGGCAAATCCCTTCAACTCTGAAACCTCAGTTTCCCCATCTACAACATGGAGAACTAAGAATGGCATCCTCTCCCTTTGTTGTTATGAAGATAATATGACACAACAACCCTGGCATGTAGACAGTCTGATAACTGGCAGGTCCATCTTTCTTTATCTTTCCTTTAAAAAAAAAATCTCTCTCTTTTTTTTTTTTTTTTTTTGTGGTCCTTTTCTTCTGATTAGCAAGAGATATTATTAGGCCCATTGATTAAGGAGCTGGTTCTATGCTGTCCTTAAATATTTCTGCTTTAGAGGCTTGAGCTTCAATCAAATTCTGCTAAGTTGTCAAGTTTGCTTTATAATACAGATCAGCGTTTCTGGCTGGTTTGAGCCCAAGAAGACAGGCTAGATCCCATAAGTGAGTTTTGCTCTGTCCTATTCTGTCACTTCAGGCTTCTCCCCCTTTCCCCCAGCTTAAACTTCCTCAAAATGGCAGTTATTTATTATGAATGAGGATGGAAACTAGCGTGTAAGTAACAAAATTGCACCCACTTCTCGAAGAGTCCCTCACCTCTCATATTCTGAGAGAGGCTAAGCACTGTGATCATTGTTTGCTGAGGAAGCCATGTTATTAGCAGCCATGCTATTTCTATATCTGGAGATGCCAGGAGCACTTACAGAAATTCTTCTAAACCATATGTTGTTTTTATATTTTAACTACTCTTTATGTCTATATAATTTGCATAAATACAAAAATAAATAGCTGTCCTGCATTTCTCTGAAGATTGTAAACTCTGAAGAAAGAGGGAAAATTTTTCCCATATATCAGCCTTAATGGCAGAGTGCTTGGTATTCAGTGAAAGTCAGCAATGTTACAAGCCCAAATTGACTTTCTGGGATTTCATGGTTAATCACTTATGATGCAGATACTCTCTTTTTATGTACTTTCTACCACCAAGTTTGAGAAAGCATAGCATGATCAGACAAAAGACCAGAAAGAGTATTACCCCATAAACCAATACCAATTTCATCAACTTATTCTGAAGATCCCAGGATTCAAGGTCAGTTACCTGGGATGAAACAATTTATATGAAGAAATGCTTTGGCCACAAATTATAACAAGTGAGAACATGGCTCTAAAATCAGAGAGGCCTGGGTTCTGGATTCTAACCCTGTCTAATTCTCAATTTCATCTTCTTTAAAAGTGGTAATATTTAGTTACTTGCAGGGTTGTACAAAGTGATGGTTAGGAATGCAAACTCTGCGGTTAAGAATGTCTAGGTTGGATTCATGGCCTGTCCACTTAGTGTTCAGAGAACCTGAACAAATGACTTTACCTCTGGAAGCCTGTTTCTTCCTCTGAAGAATGGAGGTAGTCATGGCCCTATTGCATGGGTTGTTGTGAAGATGAACTCATATTATCTACATAAAGTGCTTAGCACAGGGCCTGACACGTAAGCACTCAATAAATGTAGCCAGTGGTGGTTGTAGAGTACTATTAAATGAAATGATGGGTATAAAAAACCTGGCTTTTAGTAGATGTTTTAAAAAATGGAAATGTGTGCTGTCAAGAAAATTCCAGACCATTGCAAATTTCTTTAGAATCAAAAAGTTGGACAGGGACTGACTATGATGAGAAAGGAATCCTCTTATAAATCTGTCCTCCCACTGAAGTGGCTTCAGTGCTAGCAGAACAGTAAGGGGGTAGTGAAGTCTGGCCTGTATGCAGCCTCCCTAGTTCTGAAGCGATGCCTGCTGGAACACATAGGCCAGGGGCTTATTGCACTCTACAGCCCCAGGAGTGGGTGATTACTAGCTACTGCCAAGGATGATGGGGAGAGGAAACATACAAGCAAAATTTTAAATGAATCGGCATAACGGGGCAGTGCCAGGAAAAAAAAAAAAAAGAAAACATCAACGAAAGGCTGGCCAACCACCTTCTGAGAGCAACGGGGTGGTTTCCTTTGAACACAGGGCCATCTCTGAGGCCAATAAGGGAGCTCCACAAGAGTTAGAGCAATAAAGAAAATAATGATTTTTTATAGATACCTAGCCTAGATCGGATTGCTGATCATGCTTTTTCTGTTTTGTTGCTTCAAAGATACACCCACACACCTTTGGCAGTGTTATCCTCAAACGACAAGATGTTACTTCTAAGTTGCAAGACCTCAGGCGCTATTTGTCCTCACCCACACCCAACTGTCTGCCATCTTCAGCACCAAACATATCCCTGAGGACAAAAATGGCCCTTCAGTTCCTGAGTCGTTTAAACTGAAAAACCAGTTAAAGTGCCATTCCCAAAATAAAACAGAAACATGGCCACTGGCATGAAATATTTACAGCTGTGAGACAAGGGAAAAAAAAAGCCTCACTTGACCTGGTAGTCAGGGGAATGATGTAGCTACACAGGTCTGTAGAGAAGCACTTTGGCCTAAAATCGTTCTCTTTTTTGGGATTCCTATAGGTACCTGTCACTCAAGCTAAAGACCCAAAAGTTATCTTCAATTGCTTCATTCTTTTATCCCTATATTTAATCTCAAACATGGCTCCATCTGTTCCAAGTCTAACATTTCCTGAACTGGCACTCTCCTTGCCCACTAGACACTCCTCTACAGTTCAGGCTCTCATATCTCTGCTGACCAAAGCAGCCATGTCACTCACTCATTTTCTTCTATCCCGTATCTCTCCCTTTCCCATTGCTCTTCACACTGTGACAGCGTGACTTCAAAGGCCCTTCAAGATCCAGCTCCTACCTACATTTCCAGAGTTGCCCATTATCCATCCAGTCCGCAGTTTCTTCACAGCCCAGCAACCCTCACCCATCCTGAAACACTTTCTATGTGTGTGTACCTTCACACTGTGGTGCATGCTTTTCCCTCTCTGTATGGAGTTATCTCAGCCCTGACAAACCTGCCTATCTATCCTTCAACATTTAGCTCAAATGTTATGTCTTCTTCTCATTCCTTGATTTCCTCAAGTTAGGTTTAAGGGCTCTCTATACTGTGCTGGCTTTGTCCTTTTATATACTTTTATTATAGCACATTTTATACTGTATGGCCATCGTTTAAATATCTCTATGTCTACTCCTGTGTTTATGATGGTCAGTCAGGTGTGCTTACAAGAGGAAACACACAAGAGGCTTAGGGAAACAACGTTTATTATACTCACTGGTCCTAGAAACAAAAGGCATGCTGATACAGTTTGGCTGTGTCCACACCCAAATCTCATCTTGAATTGTAGCTCCCATAATTCCCACACGTTAGGGGAGGAACCAGGTGGGAGATAACTGAATCATGGGGGGTGGTTTCCCCATATTGTTCTCGTGGTAGTGAATACATCTCACAAGACCTGATGGTTTTAAAAGGGGTTTCCCCCTTTGCTTGGCTCTCATTCTCTCTTGCCTGTCACTATGTATGATATCCCTTCTTCTGCCATGATTGGAAGCCTCCTCAGCCATGTGGAACTATGAGTCAATTAAACTTCTTTCCTTTATAAATTAGCCAGTCTCGAGTATGTCTTTATTAGCAGTGTGAGAACCAACTAATACACATGCCTATGTAGGGTCACAGGGGAAGCACCAGGTTTTGGTCAGGAGACAAAACACAATAGCCAGGGGAAAGTCTAGACCAGAGCCTTTATTGGGGTTTCCTCAGGAAAGGCAAGGCGGGGTATAGTAAACAGATTAGGACTGACTAAATTGAGTAATTCTGGTGGGCTTTGGGCTCTAGGGAGTCTCCAGTAGGGAGTCTCTAGTTGCCTGGTACCTGGGCCAGGGATGCTTACAGTGAAGGAATATTGCTTCCTGTGGTGTATGGGCCAGACAGAAGAGGTATATGGCTCTGGATTGGTTAGTTTGCATATCAAAGGAAATGCTCCTGGCTGAGTCCTGGGCTGTCTCTAAGAATTAACAGTCTCTCCCCAACCAGAAAGATTTTTAAAATGTAAAAACATTATAATATATAGAAAAGGAACAATGTAAATGATACAACTCCCAACCTCAAACTAAAACCTGAGTTCCTCCCTCTTATGTTCTAGGCCCTGTGGAAAGCAGGGCTGATATTTACTAACCAGTATGGTAAATATTTTTATCATCATCCCAATTGTGTTTTGAATCTAACTGCTTTATTAACTATCATCACAGCTTTGTGAGGGATGTATTATTATCTACATTCTAGAGATACAGAGATGAGGCTCAGAAAAGTTAAGTAACCTAACCAAATCACAGTTAGTAAATGGCAGAGTCAGAATGGGGAGCGACATCTGCTTATGCTAGAGGCTCTTTCCTCTCCATCATACTGCCTCTCTGCACTTTGTTTTTCCTTCAAGACTCAGGCATCCAGCATGGTGCCCGGCATCTACTAGTCATTCATTAAGTGATTGCTTAATGGATTAAGGCATAAATAGCAGTGATATAAAGTATTTTAAACTTTTCCTATAGCTAATTTACTCTATGGAACAAAAAGGCGGGAGGTTCGTAACCTTGTTTTAAATGAAAAACAATACCTCACAATAAGAATTGCTTACTTTGGACAGGTCTGTAATCCCAGCACTTTGGGAGGCTGAGATTGGAGGATTGCTTGAGCCCAGGAATTCAAGACCATCCTGGGCAACATGGTAAGAACCTATCTCTATAAAATACAAAAAAAATTAGCCAGGTGTGGTGGTACAAACCTGTGGTCCCAGTTGCTCTGGAGGCTGAGGTGGAAGGATCTCTTGAGCCCAACAGGTCAAGGCTGCAGCAAGCCATGATCACGCCATTGCACTCCAGTCTGGGCAACAGAGCGAGACCCCGTGTATTAGTTCATTTTCACATTGCTGTAAAGAACTATCCCGGACTGGGTAATTTGTAAAGGAAAGAAGTTTAATTGACCCACATTTCCACAGGGTGTACAAGAAGCATGGCTGGGAAGGCCTCAGAAAACTTACAATCATGGCGGGAAGCAAAGAGGAAGCAGGCACGTCTTACATGCCCGGAGCAGGAGAAAGAGAATGACGGGGGAGGTGTTACACACTTTTAAACAACCAGCTCTGTAAGAACTCACTCACAGTAAGGAGAACGGCAAGGGGGAAGTCTGCCCCCATGATCCAATCACCTCCCATCAGGCCCCTCCTCCAACATTGGAGATTGTAATTCACACATGAGATTCGGATGGGGACACAAATCCAAACCCTATCACCCTATCTAACAACAACAAAAAAAACCAGAATTGCTTATTTCATCAAAATGTCATAGGTTCATTTTAATAGCTACCATTTATTGAGTGACTGCCATGTAACATAACATAAACTATGCTAAGAGCTTTGTGTTCATTAGCTTCTTTCATCCTCTCATCAGCCCTGCAAAGTTGAAACATATATATTTTTTTGGCATTTCAGATGAGGAACCAGAGGCTCAGAAAAGATATGTAATGCTAATGATTCAGAGCTGGTAAACAACAAAGCAGAGATTAAAGTTATGACACAGTCTCCAAAATGCCAAAATGCCTCCCCTTTCCACTATGCCACGGAACCATTTTATTTCTATGTCCTTGTACAATTTGCAGGAATGAGTGTATAGGGCAGGAATTGGGACTCCACACTACCTGGAAGTTTCTGAGACAAAAAGGTCCTATATCACCATTAAGTAGCCTTGTCAGTAATGGCTTATTGTGGCTTCCATCTTCTGGGCCAAATGGGAGAAATGGTCATGGGCTCAGGACCCATCTCCTGCTGGAATCGTATTAGTGCTTCCTCTGCACAAATAAGAACTGGTGTATTGTGTTAAATTGACTGACACAAACAACCATGCTTTGTCCAGAAATAGAAAATGCTATTTTCTTTAGCAAAATAGAACATAGGAAGTGATGGGGGTTGAAATGTCATGAACAGAACAAAGGTTTGGCAGAGGAGAAAGGTTAAAATCAATCACTCTACAGGAGAAAAAAAAATAAAAAAAAAAAAAGGTCTGCAGTATTCTATAGTAATTATCCACCCAAAGTCACACTATAGAATTGGGAGCCATTGCTACTCAAAAATTCTTTTAAAAAGGAAAGAAAGAAAATTTCCAACCCCATAATGTTAAGGTTTTACTTTTCACAAATCGTTTGGAAAGATCATAGATACACAACTAAAAATAAATAAAAGATTGCCATTCTAACATTCTCACCTCTAGTGATAGGAAGTAACCTTTTCATTTAAGAATGAGGGAGGGAGAAACCAAAATTGATCTCCCAAAAGAAAGTACCACCAGTATATTACTGCTCTGACTTGTATGCTAGAGGAAATTAGAATTTAAGTTGAAAATGAAGGCTTATCCACCATTCATATCTTCTGGCTAATAATCTTCTCTTCAAGAGGAATTTCCACTAACAATGCTATAGCTTCACAAACCTCAACATGGCACAACTTTCTGGGATTATTATTTTTTTTTTTCCTATTCTGCAAGGTTTTCCTATTACATTCTACATAAAATTACAAATTCTTCAAAGTCTGACTGCTGTTTGTTGTCCTCACCCCCCATTGTTTTTTAATCCCATAATATTTCTCATCCAGACCAAGAGGTAGTTGCTAAGATGAATCATAAAATAAAGACAGCAACATAATGGTTTTTAGAGTCAAATGCTGAGATATGAGGTAAAAGAGAAAATTTTAAGCAATACAATTGATCAAGAATCCATTAAGAAAAGTACAAAGGAACTACGCTGTCTTCAAGAACAAAAACTATACTCTGCCCATCTGATCAAGTCCAGGGGAAGACCAAATGGTTCATGGAGACTATGATCTGTTTTCTATTCAGCTGAAACCAGAACAAACAGAATAAAGGCCACACACACACACACACACACACACACACACACACACAAGAAAGAAAGAAAGAAAAAAGAAAATAGAAAAAAAAAGATGAAAAAATTAGAGATCAGCCTTTCTCATACATATCTGTTTATTTAGGTAACATAAGATGGCAAACAAGTATTAAATCAGAAAGGTGAAATCATTAAAAAGCGAAAAAAAATGTATGTCATGATTTAGCCTCGATTTGACCCGGAAGCAGGAAGAGTAAGAGAAGGAAGTAAACTGGCTCAAGGTTCCATGAGTCGACTATGCACAGTGTGATTAATCATAGTAATTCCCCAGATCTAAAGCCTCCACCTTTCTAGCATACTCTAGAGAGTCACTTCTTCTGTTAAATATATATTTGGATTCCTGTCACTTTCAGCTCTTGGTTCTCAACTCTTTTTTATATCTTGAACAAGTCATAAGACACTTTGTGAGCATTAACCGTCCCCAGGAAACTATATCCCTTGCTTAATAAGAACTATGTAAAACAATAGATAAAGGCTATCAGGTACCCTGACTTCTTGGAAAAATGAGTCAACAGAAATGAGTTTGGGTAGGGAGAAAATAATTTAACCATATAAGCAAGATGAATATTAGAGAATTTGATTTGGGAGAGAAAATGCTGCAAAGATGATACTGATGAGAAAAGAGCGTAGCCGTGTTGTCTTGATTAAGTCACATACGGTATTCTCTTGGGGCCCCAATTTGTGCATCTGTAAAATGGAGGGGTTCAGCTATGTGAGTATCCCTATGTTTCTTCCTGGCTATAATATTTATGAATTAAGTCAGAGCTGAGATTGTGATTCAGAGTTCAAGATTTTTAGCTGTCTGCTTAAGACATGTTACAGAGCCATTTTCTCTTTGGAATTGCTATATGTGTCAGAAATAAATCCAGTATTCAGGAAAGAAAACATTCTGCCTCTTCCTCCACACCCCCACTCCCCCTGTCTGATTGTTGGATAATAAAAGCCAAGATAGGGAAGGTCCAAGGCAGACTCTCAGCCTGGCCTCTCCATTCAATGGATTCAGAATTATTCTGGTTTCTGAATAAGACGATTCTCCCCTTCACTCCCAGCATTTATCACTTTGGTCAACCATTAAAAGGATGAAGCAAAAGCATTGCCCAGCAAGAAACTCCTGCAGCTGGCAGAAATGAAAAGCAAAGATCTTCCCTCACAGGTCAAATCTAACTGACACCACACAGATAAAGCGAAGCTGGGAGAGCAAAGGCAGACTTGCAAGCAGTTGAAACTAGAGAGGAAACTATTTTGAGTTCCTTTCTCCAAAGATTGTAACATATTTGTGATTTTTTTTTTTTCAGAGCCTCCTGGAGCTCTCTGACTTTTCCTTATTAATATTATTATTATTGAAAGATTTTTTTTTTCAAGCAATTCTCTGATTAGCTGGAATATTCTTGCTTTTTAAAACCTGCAGTGATACTACAGTGTTTCACCCGAGCCTTGAGGGCAATCTGAAACGTCTTTTTCTGCTTGTGGTTCAGGAGTTTTAAGATCCTACCTGAATAGATCTGAAGTTTTCTGAAAAGTCTCCTGTCTCCCTGGAGCCCCTAGATGTTCTAGAGAGAAAGTGTCCTGGGATCTGCCACTCAGCACACCACTTGCTCTTGGAAGCCCATAGTTCCTGCTTGGAATAGGCTTTGCTCCTGGTAGCCCTGCTCAAAATGGGAATGCAAATGCCTATGTGGCCAACTGAAGCATTCACTTTCATACTATAGGCTTATGCTGTAGCTAGGGACATCCTGAAACTTGGGTAGTTAGCATAAAGAAGAAAACTCTGCACCCATGTGTCAAGGTTTCACTGGAAGAGAGAGGCAAGCCTGAGGACAACAGCAAAAGAGAAGGGTTGAGGCTACAACTGGGAGGCCTGATCCTCGGAGTAGAATGTGTTTTCAATGAAGGAGGATGATTAATGACTTGGGAATGTTTTGGAAAGTTGGGAGAATGACAAGCCCCCTTCCCGGCCCCATGAAATAAGGAATTTAAGGGAAGATTGGCCTTCACTGCAGAGCAATTTGGGGGAAAAAAAAAAAGTATTCTGAGGAAGACAAGGGTTTTTTTAATTTGGCTGAATGGCATTTTGATAAAAGGTTGAGGGGCCGGGCGCGGTGGCTCATGCCTGCAATCCCAGCACTTTGGGAGGCTGAGGCAGATGAATCACGAGGTCAGGAGCTCGAGACCATCCTGGCTAACATGGTAAAATCCCGTCTCTACTAAAAATACAAAAAATTAGCTGGGGGTAGTGGCATGCACCTGCAGTCCCAGCTATCTGGGAGGCTGAGGCAGGAGAATCGCTTGAACCCAGGAGGCGGAGGTTGCAGCGAGCCAAGATCGCACTACTGCACTCCAGCCTGGGCGACGGAGCAAGACTCCATCTAAAAGGTTGAGGATGTAGGGTACTGTTTAACAGAGAAAGGAATGTTTCTGAGCATTCAGTGGAAAGGATCCAGAGGAGGGTTAATATTGGGTGGACCTAGAAGTAGAGAACTGCAGAGGAATCAGATAATTTGGGTTTGAGAGAGGATGGACAATTTGCTGGGAATGGAAGGGTATAGCTTGTTGGAAGTGACCAGGCTTAACTGGCCTAACAGCTATGTAGCTAAACTTTCCAAGGGTCAAGAGAGAGAAAGAGTAGGAACTATCATGCAATTGGCAAGTGATTATAAAAGGGTCTGTACTGGCAGGGGCAGCAAGAAGTTCTGTAATATGTGGCCTCATTTTTAAAGAAATTAAAATCCTGATTGGGGTTGAGGGGAGATGACCATGCACATAAACACACATGTACATAAAACTAGAGTCCTTGCTTTTATTGAGCCCTCCCATGCCCAAACAAACAAAAATTAGTAGCCTGCTACAGTAGAGCTTGCACATGATTATGAAATAGGCCAATGGGCTCTATTGAGGGGTTACAAAGATTGAACATGGGGCTCTTCCTGAGGAATATAAAATGAGTGTTACTAGATTTTGATACTGATGGAATTCTGCATTCATGAAACTTTTAAATGCTTTGGTAGAATGGATAATAATTTGGGAGTCCGCAGACTTGAATTCTGGTCCCCAAACCTCTATTTACCTTTGAAAGAAGAGACAACCTACCGCCAATGTTTTCCATTCCCCACCTCCCCTCTCCTCCAAAAGCTAGTTTCTGCCTCCACCCTTCTGATGAATCTACTCAAGTGAAGCTCATCAATGACTCTGTCCTGCCACAGTTGCCATCCAATGGGTGCTTTCAATTTTAATGTAGGTTCCTTTTCTTCCCTGTTTCCCATGAACTGAGCTTTCCTGCTTTTCGTCCACTGAACCGCTTCCTGGCACTAATGCTGGTAATGCAGGACCCATCACTTAATCATCTTTGTATGTCAAGTAAGAGTATAACGATTATCCAATAGATAATTGAATAAAATGCTTTCGTCACTAAGCTTTGATATCTTCATCTTTTCAAATTAAAAGTTTGGACTTCAAAATCTAAAATATGTGACTGCGTGCTCTTCTTACAGTGGTTTTATATATTTAAGAATCAAGTATCCTCCACTTAGGGAAAAGACTCACTCAATAGAAGATTCTTGAATTTATCACATAAAAAGGATGTGACAATATAGCCTTCTCTCAAGGTCCCAGAAGCAATACATCAGCATTTTTAGATTGATACCAAAGTTTCGGATATGTAACACTGACTGCTTCATACATAGATAGGTATTAATGCACAGATACGTAATACACATACTGAATATAATGGCTTTGATGTTGCCATTATCTCATTCTCTTTAGAATATCATCTAACTTACTGAGTTGTATATTGTAATAAAACCCAGCTTCAATTTGAGTAAATAGAATTGTTCTTTTTAGCAGTATGTGCTTAAGATGCTTAATTATAATTATACAGATCTATTTATACAAACACATTAAAAATGGTTCTGCTATTTCTATGTCAATTCATTTGTCACGACTCGGTACACAATTCCTTAGACTCACTCTTCTTAGAGTATAAAAATAATGCTTCCTAATTACAATAAAATTAGAATAAAGTCAGAAAAGCAGAAAGAAGATTTTCTTGATCACACAAATTCCTAACATTCAGTGGCATTAGATGAACATTTGGTGTATTTCCTTTTGCGGATTTTTTTTCTATTTAAAGATTACATTTTGCTGAGTTTATTTTAAAGACATAGTTTATATATAGTTCTTGAAAAGAATATATGTATCATTTCCCTGAAAATATTAATACATGATCATCAAGATATTTGGGGATAAATTGCCACTTCAAAAATACATCTTACAAAGAGCATTCACATGGTTTTAAATAGAAATTTCTAAATATCTAAATTTCTAAATATTCACAGTTTACAGTGGTAATGTACCTTTTAGATAAATAAAGCTAAATAAAGTACCCAGAAAAGTAATGCAATTTAATATTCTCCTCAAACACTGCCCCTACCTCTTACCTCTCAACAGCTAAATCACCAGGTACAGATGCCACCAAAATCTTAGCATAACAACCCTGAGAAGCACATGATGAGAACAGCATTCACGTGACAATTAACACAGGACTCACTTCCTGACACAGCTGTCCTCCAGTCATTCTAATGTATCATCCCATAGTCCTACTTCCTAGGAAAAGAAGTGAAAAGAAGAAACTGAATATTTATGCTGTTGTCTGACTTCTTTTAGACCTTAGCTGAGGCTGAGATTTCTCTGAAGGAAGGACTCTTGTCTCATTCATCTTTGTGTACAGTGACTAGGATCCCACAAAGCACAAGGCACAAGTTTTATTAATATTTGCTGACTACTGAATAAAGGCCAAGGGCAAATGATCAATGAGGAATAATTTCAATTGCAAGCAGCAGAAAACTCAAAGGCGGTGATATAAACAAACATATAGGTATCTTTTCCTTATCTAGCTAGATGTTCAGAAGAAAGCAGGTGTTGATGTTTGTTCTATGCCTCAGCATATGTCAGGGGTGATATCTCTAAAATTCTCTCAGCCTTCCCCTTATGCCTTAAGATGACTGCAGTCACAAATCCATGCTGAAGGCAAGAATATGCCTTGATGAGCCCCCAGTAGACTTCCAGTTAAATCTCATTAGCAGTGTTATATGACTTCCTCTTGCTGCAAAAGAGTCTGGGAAAGTGCTTATGTTTCCTGGAGCTCGTCTCTGGAGTTGGACATAGAATCTGGATTCTGTTAGCAACAAAAAAGGAAGAAATGGGTACTGGATAGTCAGTTAACAGTGTCTGCCTCAACAAATGTTGTTCTCCATCTTTTTAAAGTCAACAGAAAAAGTAGAAATTGAAAACAGCTAATAAAACAATCAAGAAAAGAACATACATTCCGGGCAAACTTCCATAGGTATGACCACTCACTGACAGCTGCTACTGATAATAGTGACTTGGTAAGTCGGAAGTTGTGGGTGGTTCAACAGTAAGGCTAATCAAGAAACTTGAAAATGCATGTATCTTGAGTGATGTACTCAACTACATACTATGTCAGGGTCTCTTGTCTTTAAAAGGTGACCTAATACAGGATAGAAACAAACAAATTTGATTTGTCAAAGCTAGATGAATTATGAATGTCTTCCTTTGGTTTTAATGCAGTCCAATATTTTAAAAAATATTTCAGAGAATTTGTAGAGGTGGCATTGGAAGAGACTCTATTTAGACTCTACTCTTTATCATAACACGCAGCCTCTGCTTAAAATTTCAGCAACAAGGTCTCTCTACTCTGTGAAGTAGCCAATTCAACATTAAATTTCTCTAATGATCAGAAAAGCCTTTCACAGTTTGAACTGGATTTTACTTCTCAGTGTCATGCATATACTGTTTCTAATACTGATTTTTTGAGTGACCAGAATTAGCTTGTGTCTCCTTGCATATGACAGCCCTTTAAATAAATCAACAAACTTAAGATCTCTGTTCTTGTAGAGAAACAATTCGGGCCTTGAACTCTTCCTTAGTTGGTGCAACTTCCGTAGTCCCTTTGTCCACCCCTCATTCCAGATAGTTGCGCTTCTCTGGTTACTCTGTCCTAGTGAATGTCACTTATTTTATAGCTCTTGCAACAACACAACAACACAATATGCCTATAACCGCCAAGGGTGGTTGTAGACATCTACAATCTATAAAGAATTGTAATTCTTTATAAAAAATAAAGAATTGACATCCTTACTGATCAAATATGCAAGTTTTCTCTCCCAACATATTTGCCAAAGAAGCCCTCCATAACGTCATCCAAATCATTAGAAAAAAAAATTCAACAAGGCAGGGACAATATGCTAAAAGAGCTTTCCTTTCTGGTTATCAAGCCATTTATAAATATTGGGGTGAAACTGTTCTTCAATTGTCCATTAATGTACCACAAAAGATAACTCTCCATATTTTTCCATTTCATGCAGAGTTCCCAGGATTTTCCTTTCCGTCTCTCCACCAGGTAATTTAGAGCCACCATAAATAATTTATTTGCCATGCTCTCCACCACATTTTAAACAGTACACCACAGATGTCTGGCACTCCTTTAAAGCTCAGGTGGAAAATGGAGGGTGGGTGATTCCAAGTCTTTGCTATTGTGAATAGTGCCGCAAAGTAAAGCGCATACGTGTGCACTGTGTCTTCTGTAGTAGATAACGTTCCCTATAGATCCTTTGAGGTATTATACCCAGTAGGTGGATGGCTGGGTCATATGGTTACATTTTAGTTCTAGATCCTGAGGAGATTGCCAATACTAGTTTTCCATAATGGTTGAACCTAGTTTACAATCGCCACCAAACAGTGGTAAGGAAGTGTTCCTATTTCTCCACATCCTCTCCAACACCTGTTGTTTCCTGACTTCTTAATGACAGACTGGATTAAGAAAATGTGGCACATATACACCATGGAATACTATGCAGCCATAAAAAAGGATGAGTTTGCGTCCTTTGTAGGGACATGGATGCAGCTGGAAACCATCATTCTTAGCAAACTATCACAAGAACAGAAAACCAAACACCGCATGTTCTCACTCATAGGTGGGAACTGAACAATGAGATCACTTGGACTCGGGAAGGGGAACATCACACACTGGGGCTTATCATGGGGAGGGGGGAGGAGGGAGGGATTGCATTGGGGAGTTATACATGATATAAATGATGAATTGATGGGTGCTGACGAGTTGATAGGTGCAGCACACCAACATGGCATAAGTATACATATGTAACAAACCTGCACGTTATGTACATGTACCCTAGAACTTAAAGTATAATAAAAAAAAAAATGAGGGTGGGTGTTAAATTTATGTAATTTATATACAGTTACTAAATAAACACTGTACTAGGAGATTTATATACATTATTCCCTTCGGTCCTTCTAACCACTTTTTAAGGTCTTACAATACCCTCAACTTTTTAAAGAAAGAAGAGAGATTACTAACAAGTTTATTGTAGTTCAGAAACTTGCTTTAGAACTGTGTTATTTTTCTGGACACCAAATACACATTGTTTTCCACACAAATTCTCTAAATCTGTGACATCAACTTGGTGTCCAACAATTCAATTCAATTCCAATAACCATTGGGAAATAAAAACAAAATCCTAAGACCCAAGGAGACACCAGAGAAATCTTAAAAACTGAGTTCCTGGCCATGACAGGACAGGTGGTGAGACATGCCTCAGTATGCTCCTTTCTTATTAACTTTTAACCAGAATTATTTCCTAAGGAGTAAACAGAAACCAGCGTTGGAAAACAAGAAGCAGACAACTCATTTCATTAATCACCTTTAACCAACCATCTGAGGCCATGTCCGCACTTCCCCTCTCTCTTTGCTGTTTCTACATGACAACTCACCAGTTTCACAATGCATCCTTCCTGAAAAGTAACCACCCTCTCCAGGCTGGTTTTGGCCAACTCATGGAGGATGTGCAGTGAGGGATCTCGTGTCCCTCTGCTTCACCTTTTGACGACAGCAAGCTCAAAACTCCACCCTTGGACCATGCTAACAACACCCTTTGTTTTTGAACATGTGACTCATGAAGAGCCATGCAGCTCATTTGTGCATGCATATGTTTCTCCTTTCAAATCTTCCCTTTTCCTACAGTTTATTAAATATGTATACTTAGCTGGCCCATTCCGCATAAATTCCTGTCTTATGCTTCCCTCCCTCAAAGTGCTTGCTCTCGGCGGCCAAAGGCCATGGTTCGTAGCCTGTGGAATGGCCAGTTTATTTCTCTTTTATGAGAAATACAGTTTTCCTGTCCAAATTTATGAGACTCATCATTCTTCAGATGTCAATATCCAGAGTTGACACAGATCGTACAGCTTAAGGGCTCAGTCCCACAAGACTTCTCTGACTTCAGATACCAACTGCAAGTGGTAGGCACGGTTGATGAAATCATTGGCCACTGGTGACTGAATTCAATCTCCAGCCCATCTTTCCTCTCTGGAAATCGAGGGGTGGGGTTGAAAGTTCTAACATTCTAATAACATGACTCTCTAAAGCCTCTGCCCATGCTTTAGCCATCTGATTAGTACACAAACGACAGTGAAGTCCAAGGGTTTTAGAAATCTATGCCAGGAACCAGGGGCAAAGACCAAGTATGTATTTTTTATTACACCACAAGATCCCATGGTTAGTAATGGTAGAGCTGTATTTCTAACACAGGTCGGTTTGTGGCTGAATTTCATATTCTCCTCTTACAACAAATTTCCTACTGATGAATCAAATTTTATAGAACGAAATCTATATTAGTACAAGATATTTTGAGATGCGCTCCAAGTAGAAATATCCTGTGTCAAAGTCACATCAATCTGAAAACTGGTAATCAAGAAAATTAGTCTTGAGAAATGTGTTTTCCTTATTCTGAATAATGATGATCAGCTCTTCAATTGTTATACTTACCCTTCATATGCTAAAGCAGGTCACATAGGTAAGACCTTTGTTCTCCATCACTTATGTAGTACTAGCTGTACGTTAAGGATCCAACTAACATTTTGCAGTAACTTTTACATTTATCTTTTGCCCACTGATTCACTCACATACTCTCACTGTCAAGGGTTTATATATTGTAAGTATACTTATCTATAAAGCAAAAAGACATAGGTTTATCACACACAGAAAGAATTTTAAAACAATGAATAATGTAGGAAAATAGATGATTATAGCTTGAGTGACTTGTGTACCAAAAAGTACAGCATGCTCTGTGTGGGCCTGCAAAACTGTGTGGAAAATGTTCTTGGGACAGAAAGTAGAGCCTTTTTGTGTCATCCTACTCCATTTTTTAACAGTTTAATAGAAATGACTGAACACATAATTCATTTGAGTAACAAAAATTAGTTATAAATTTCCATTTCAGGCTGGGTGCAGTGGCTCATGCCTATAATCCCAGCACTTTGGGAGGCTGAGGCGGGTGGATCACCTGAAGTCAGGAGTTCAGGACCAGAGTGGTCAATGTGGTGAAACACGTCTCCACTAAAAATAAAAAATGAAAAAAATTAGCTGGGCGTGGTGGCGGTTATCTGTAATCCCAGCTACTTGGGAGGTTGAGGCAGAAGAATCACTTGAACCCAGGAGGCAGAGGTTGCAGTGAGCCGAGACTGCACCACTTGTACTCCAGCTTGGGCAACAAGAGTGAAACTCCATCTCAAAAAAAAAAAATTCATTTAAAATTTTTCAGAAACAAAAGAGTCTATACCATTTATTGAGCTCCTTTGATGCCAATTACTAATAATGGTGGGCACTTTTAAAATCTCTAATCCTTGCAACCAACTCCACAAGACAGATGTCATATCCCCATTTTACACATAACTAAACTGAGACTCAAAGGTTGAGAGGCAAACCATGTGGAACATATATTGTTTTTATGACATCTTGCTATACTAAACTCTCAATCCTCATATCCCTGAGAAGTCTTCAAGAACAATGCCGATATATTTTCTTAAAAAGGTGATAGGGAAAGAAGGGAAAGCAAGGGAAAATTTTTTAAAAAGGGAAAAGGGAAGAAAATGAAGGGAAGGGAATGGAGGGTAAGGCCGGATGACACAAAGCAAAACAACTCAACTACTCTACACCAGAGCATCTGGAGAAACAATAGCTAAAATTCTGTATGTTTCTCAGCACAAGCCAAAGATTATATTGACATTGTGTCACCACTCCAATGTGTTTCCAAATATCTTAGTCATTCGGTCAACATATTCATTGAGCACTTCTCTGCACTCAGAATGTTGTAATAGCTGCTGTGGGGAAAATACATAAGCAATAAAAGATAAGTTGCCACCCTTATGGCACTTACAATTGAGCTAGGTCAAGAATACAAATGCATGAAATAGCAGGAGACTTTCATGGTAACACCTTAAGGAGAGATATCTCTAGCACCAGCTATGAAGCCAGAAAGTGGAAGTGCATGAGTTGGACAGGCTCTTCCATAAGCCAGACTTCTCAATCTGGATTTGAAAAGAACAAAAGAATAGGACATGACTTGGCCAACAAGAATTAACACTGAAGATTCTTTATTGTGCATGCTGCGTGTCAACACACAGACCATGGCAGACTCTACTTCAAGATCATTATGAGAAATAAGCAGTTCCTCTTCTCGACTCTCAGCAAGGTAGTTGATCTTGGTCCCAAACACTTTACCCTAACAGGATGCACACTTCAAACCTTGAAACTCTTGGTGATAATGAAACATACTAAGATTCTAAGCCCATTCCTCTGCAAATAGTTATTTGTCAAGATTCTATGCCAAACAGTGGAATAGTGTCTACTTTTGTTTTAGTAACACAGTAACAGGCACCTGGGCAAAAATGATCATGAAAATAAAGTCACACTCCATCATCATAAGTGACTTATGGATATTCCATTTTCTGAGGCTGCCATGTCTATTTCTAAAACCAAGGTACCAGACAGGATGAAGATACGCGAACAAAAAATGGCTGAACTGAAACTTTCACATAAGGCTCAAGAATTTGGCAAGGTTTATGTTGATACTGAAAACCCCAATATCAGAAGAGTTGCATAAAGACATAAAAGGACATGTTTTTGTTCAGGTCTCTGTGACTGATGGAGTGATTTCAGTTATTTTGAGACAGTGCTTTGAAAAGCACAACCTGGCACACATCTTGAGGAGGGCTAGCAATCCCCTATCTTTCTTGATGTCCCACACAGGCCCAGTATACAATGCTCACTAATTGGATGACTGGGTGCTATATTCCAATACTCCCTTAGAGAAGGTGTCCAAAGAGTGACACAATGTAAACTTCGTGTTCACATATTTCCATACAAGTTCATTTTAAAATTTCAATTTTTTTTCTGAATGAGCATCTGTAGGTCCACGTAGTTCCATAAAAGGAGATATTTCTGTTTCCTAATACACTGTGCTAAATCCCTGTTGGCTCCATGTATACTTAAATAATCTGGAGCTTATTCATTATAAAAGACTTAGCTCACTGGCTCACTGAGTACACTGATTTTCATCCAAGAAACATTTACTGAGGAACTACTATATTATAGGCCTTGTATCCAGTGTTTGGAGAGAGAGAAAAGGACCTGGTTCCCACCCCACTCTTAGGTCACTCAGTCTAAAGGACTGTCAGACCACTAGGCAATTACAATGCAGTGTGAAGAGGGCTGAAGAAGTACAAGGTGATGTGCAGCCATATGGGCGGGAGGGGTAGAAGGGAGAGCCAACAGGCCACCCTGAATGGTACCTTTCTAAATTTACCTTTCTTGTGGTAAATCCACACCTCAGTCATGTCAGGAACGATGGCACCTTTTTAGGTAGTGGGTACTTGAATCAATGTGATCAACTGCTTCTACTCCTAAGAAGTGACAATTGAGTAAACAATATTCTTTCTTATATTTTTAACTGATAAAAATAATGATATATACTATGACTTTAATAGAACTTTGAATTTATTTACTGAAGTCACCTTGGTCAGGTGACCTAGCCTCTCTAAACTTCAATTTTCTCAACTGTAAAGTAAGAATAACACCTTTCTCATAGGTTTGTTTTGAGGGTCAGTGTAGAATAATGCACATAAAGCATTTACCATAGTGTCTAGCACATAGAAAGTGCTCATTAAATAGCTGACGTTTTAAATTATGAGTGCCATTCGTGAATCTCTCTTCTTGCCTTCCCTCCTGGGACATGACAATTGTCTGTTCAGCTCTATACCCCGCACTTTACACTCTCTTAGTCTCAGTGGTATCCTATGCTCCTCAAGCTTGCTTAAGAGAAACCAGCTGATATCTGGAACCCAACTTCTACTTTATTCAGTGAAACAAACAAACAAACAAACAAACAAACAAACAAACAAAACACTCAATGATCTTTTAGGTATGTGCTGCTGGTTTATATTTTTCCATAAGAGTAATTTCTTTTTCCTAACACTCTGGCTCTATTCCTTTTGGCTTCCAGAAAGCAAGAATTACTCTGTGATGCCCAGACTAGACTAGACACAGATACAGAAAGTCAGTGACCTATATCAACTGCCACTAATCATCACAGTGAGGGAACAGATACTTCCCCTTTACTGTCAAGGGCAGACCAATGAATTAGGCACTGAAGCAGACCAAATGTGATCTGATATCTTAGTTCTGTGCAATCAGCTACAATAAAGCTAAGTGGTCTGGGAAAACATGGCAAAGCAGTAATCATCCCTAAAGTAACTAGAGGAATAACTAAGTAAGTGTCTGCTAAAATATGGTCTGTACCTTTTCAAGAGGCCCATGTCTCCATTTGGGCCTCCCCAAAACTGGCTTAAGTGGATATACAAGGCAGCCTAGTAAACAATCTGAAAGGCCTGTAATCTATAATTTTGGGATGGCAAACAAAGGTATTGGTCATAAGGTGTACTTAATGTGCCCCTTTATTAAGCATGAGAAAATAATTTTTCTGCAAGGAACTGAATTTGGGCTCATAGTTAAATCAAAGTTGTGGCTATGGCTATGCTACAGAAAGAAGGGAAGAGTTAATCCCCAATTGTGCCCACATGTGCAGTGGCAGCAGAAACTGGCAGAAAGAACCCTGAACTAGCCTTGAGTACTATTCTTGTCTCCACACTCTCTAACTGCGGGCTCTCTGCCAATAACTGCTTTTGTGAAGCCACTAGGAGCTGCTGACTGGTTGCATTTCCTTGTTCATCCAAAAGCTATATTTAGAGTGACAACCCCTGGAGATTTAAGGGACCCTGAGACAGGTCAAGTGATGTGACCCTGCTCTGAGAAAGCCTCTTGTGACCCAAGCCAAGGAAGTAAACTCTACAACAGGGAGAAGAAATGGGAGACTAGGAAGAAGTAAAAGAAAGAGGGAATTCACAGAGTACCAATAGCATGCCAGGACTAGAGCTAGGTGCTCTCACTTACATGACCTCATTTAATCTTAACAATTAGGCAAAGCAGGTATTATCCCATTTTTCATATTCTAAAATGATAGGCAACTTGGCTAAATTTAAAGAGTAACTAAAGACTTGAATTTAGAGCTCCAGGAGCTACTTTTAAGTCTATTACCATGGTTTACTGCCTCTGCATGGAGCACCCTCTGGTGGGCAGGGGGATATCCAGACTGAATGAAGGCCTTCTCCAGATCCTTTTCCCAAAGAGGCTGAGACCTGTAGCACCTTCCTAGTTAAACTGGCCAGGAGCCTGCCTGGGTATGAAAGGGACACCGAAGCAGCTGGAGATTTCTGGGTCTGCTTCCAAAGTTCTAGGCACTTCAGCGTATTTAACAAAAGGTTTCAAGGAAAGTAGACCTCCTTCCTTGGGCTATGAATCCTTTCCAGAGACAGGATATCTAGATAAATGTAAGTTTCAATTCTTCCCTTTCTCACAGTCCTCCTCTCTAAAACAGAATTAGTGAGTAACACCCATCTTAGAGTGATACAGCCTGGTAGACAGTGTTTTGGAAGACTATAACTCTTTAACTCTTGGAAAAGGAAGAAAAATATACAACCCTGCAATCTGCAAAGTTCCTGCACAGATATGAACTCACTGATTCTCAGAGAAGTGGAGGTACAAGTATTGTTATTCCCATTTCACAAAAGTTCAAGTGGCTCAGTGACTTGCTTATGATAAAATGGTTAACAGGACCCTTGCTTTTACTAAGCAATTTGACCTCAAAAGGCATGTCTTTCTCATTAAGTATACCCTTTCTATAATCACGTTAAATAACAAATTGTTCTCGGGGTAGGAGAAGGGGAGTGATATAAAATTAAGCCATTATCTTATCCCTTGCTATGGTTTGAATGTTTGTGTCCTTTCCAAAATTCATGTTGAAATTTAACCCCTAATGCAACAGTATTAGGAGGCGGGGCTTTAGAAGGTGATTAGGCCATGAGGACTCTGACTTTATGAATGAATAAAATACAAAATATAAAAGGGATTGAGGGGGCAACTTCACCTCTTCTGTCCCTTCTGCCATGAGGAAACACAGTGTTTGTCTCTTTTGTAGGATACAGCAACAAAGTACCATCTTCAAAGCAGAGAGCATCCCTCACCAGACACCAAATCTGCCAGCATGTTGATTTTGAACTTACTGGCCTCCAGAATTGTGAGCAATAAATTTCTATTTATAGATTACCCAGTCTCTGGTATTTTGTTATAGCAGTACAAAGGGACTAAGACATCCCTGAATAATATTTCAGTGGTATAAGGCAAAATGTTATATATATATATATATATATATATATATATATATATATATATATAGATGGAAACAGACACATTATTTTACTCCAGTAGAAGAAAAGTAGTGTTACACAGGAAAGACTTTATGACATAGGCAGCAATTTATCTGGGTCTTCTGTGAAAGATAAGATGTCACGAGCTCAAGACAGGAATCTGGCAAAGGAATGTAGGAGATCAAGTGGAGGAAAAACTGAGAAATCTGATATTGCCCAGCTATAGGTTCCATGAGAGGAAATAGTGAAAAACGGTTCTGGAAAAATCAGTGTGGATGATCTTGAATGGGCAGGCCAGGTAAAGCATTAGGCCTTTATTCTGCCAATAATTTGGAACCTTGAAAGGTTCTGAGCAAGAGATAGAATGATCCAACCTATCCTACTCTGGTACTATTGTGAAGTACAGATTAAAATGGGGGGACATTAGAAGATATAAATATCTTTGCCTCAATTCACATGAGACCAAAAGGGGACCCTATCAGGGTTCCAATACTAGGAATTTGTAAAGGTGGGGTGAAATGACATAGGTAGAAAATGGATAGAATGCAGTGAGTGATCGGATATGAAGGCTAGTCAGGGGCTGAAATCAAGAGCTATAATTAGGGTTTGAACCCAGCTGATTTGAAGGACGACAGAACTAAGCAAGACAGAGGAGACAGGAAGAGGAATTGGCATGGAAGGGAATATGGTGAATTTTGCACATGCTGAGCGTAAAAACAAGTTTTGATTTATTATTCAGAATGACATTTTCAGCAAACTCTTGGTAATGCATAGTAGATCTAAAATACAGGAAGTAAATCAAAGGTGGAGACTCAGGAGTCAACAGCATAAGGAAGACAGAAGTCAATAGAATGACCAATGGAAAGAGATGAGAGTCAAGTGCACGAACCCAAAAGACCCTCAAGAAAGCACACTGAAAGAGACAAAGGAGTAATATTAAGATGGGCAGGAGAAGAACATGAATACAATGCCACATGATAAAGGGAATGAGAAACATTAAGAAGTAGATTATGGCCAATAGTATCAAATCTCACAAATATACAGAGGAAGATATGGGTTAGGACTAGACTATTAGTGAAGGTCCTGGTGGTCTTTGAGAGCAATTTTAACAGAGCTATGTGGGTTTTTGGCAGATTGAAAGAGGTTACAGAGAGAGAGAGAGCAGGAAGTGGAGGCAGGGAAAGTGTAGGCTACAACTTTTGGGAAGCAGACAGCCTGAGGCGCGTAGCCAACCATCTGGTTCTAAACTACCTTTCCAACTTTATCCACCATTTTGCTCCAAGAAATAATTTTCTCCAGATTGCCTTGTCATGTGTCTATCACCTGACTACACCAGACTCATTCTGAATATTCTGTTTTTGCATCCTCTCTGTACCTTCAACCTCTCTGCTCATTAGAGGTTGCACATTGAGGCTTACACAGTCTGCCTTGTGTAAGACTCAGATCATGTCCTAATGTCTCATGAATCATTTTCCATTTATTCACCTTTACTGATTTCTCAGATCTCATAAAGGAACTAGTAGAATAACCTGGACTATGCATGCTTCATTTCTTTGTGAAGAACGTTATATTGCTATTTAAATAATCTGCATACAAAGCAAGGAGACTTAAGCCTCCCTATGAAACAGAAAGTAAAACTTATCTGCCTTTTATATTGTAGAAGTTCAGGCTCTGACAATGGAGTTGGGCAAGAGTTGGAGGTGGCCTGAAGGAGAGAATGCTGAAAGAAAAAAAGATTCCCTTAGAAGTTGGTGGAATGGAAAAATACATACGTAATTAGTTATAAAAATAATCAGAAGAAATAAACACAATTATACAATTATAAAATTTGATAGGCATAAGGAAGGAGGTGAGCTAAATCTTAAAATCATGTGGAGCAATAGATAATGCATAATGTTTACCAATAATGATAAAGTAGCTTACACATATATTTTAGTGCTGGAATCAAAACTAACAGAAGATCTAAAAATAGAAGCAGTTAAAAGTAGTTAATTCTGGATAGAGAGTGGAAGCAGGGAGTGGGAGGGTCAGGGGACTTTAACAAATATATAGGCTGTTCTTTTAATATTTGCTTTGCTGTTAACATGCATATCTATTACTTTGATGATAAAACATAAATAAAATAATTTTGGTATACCCCTGTGACTGCAGTTGTCAGGCTGGACCACCTGGTTCAAATATTCATCTTTCACAAAATCCAGAGGAGTGCTTTGACGTAGGAATTTTTATTTGCAGTTCATTGTGTTTAGCTTAAGCATAGCTAATATATGGGAAATTTCAGTTTCCATAAAGTAAGATTCTGTTACCAACTTCGAACTCCTTTTTAGTAAGACATCGATAAACCCTAGCCCAATGTACCGAAGAATAATATCTGCTTGGTAATGTTTAAATGCCTGATGATCTTTTCCATTCCAACTCTGTTCTTATTCCACCAAAGGGCACACTAGCATATTACTTTGTTGTATTAAGAGTTCAGATTTTCAATTGCAAAACTTTTTCTGTCTATATCTGCAAGTGTTTAAAATTCAGGTTTTAAATCAGCAACACAGTCAATTACACCACTAAGCAAACTTTACTTTCCATCAATACCATTCGCAAAAAGCCTTTCTGTCTCATTTCCATCTCTGGGCATTCTCTGCCCAGCTGCCCTGTGCTCTTTAGGCCACTGAGGTTGTTGGAGAAAAGTCTTCATTTGCAAGCTCTTTTGTGGGAAGTAGAGCTTCCTGGTTGTATCATAACTAGAAACTGGCCTCCTGTTGGGCTGCAATCTAGCATCCTTATGTTTCCTTTTTAATTTTCTAAACTACCCTCCCACCTGTAGCTTCCTAGACCTTTTCTGTTTGGTTATTTCATACCCTGTGCCACGCAAGTTTTATTTGGCATATCACAGCCATTCAAACATTTGTTCCATGTAGGTTAACTTGACAAAAATAGAGCACTAAGATACAGAAAATGACCAATGTGTCCCCCTGACCCTGCCTGCCACCATGCCATTAAGTTATAAGAGACTGACTTGGATTTTGGACCCTATTTCTTCTTGAAAATAAGGCAGACTTTCCTAAGGTTGAGAAAGCATGTTTTAAAGAAAATAGAATGAAAAACAAGTCTACATTACAGCATGAAAGAGGAATTTCAAAATGTGTTTAATTTAAAACATCCAGTATGCCATTTGCTATAGTCTGAAAGGTCACTGGTTACTTATGCTTTATTATTTTGCTTGGTTTTATTTTTAATAATTTTAAGTCTGGAGATCCTGCATTTCAAATCCTAAAACTAGTGGCAACAGCAAGTAAGCACCTAGCCAAGGCAAGGCTTTAATATCTGACTGGTAGAAAGAGAGGCAGGAGGAAGACGGCAAAACAAGTCAATGTAACACCGCTGTTTGCACAGGCAGCTGCAGAAGCAAAGAGCTGCAGATGTGGATGTCTGACCTTTAATCCAACAAGAGTCTCACTAAGGATTGAAAGCAGATCATTTCAGTCTAGTAGGAAGGTTTTAGACAGATGTGCTGACAGGAGAAGAAAATCTGGCATTAAATTGTATAGGTAGCTGCTGACCAGAAAAACACAGCTTCTAAGAAAAGAGCAAAACCATCAGGTCTCCTAATAATTTTTTGGCCACAGGGTTGGGAAATGAGCTTGCAGATGTCCATATGGGACTACATTCTCAACAATTTAAGATTTGGCTTCAGTCACACATCCCAAGTGAATGTGTCCCTTCCAAAATTCAGGTATTGCCAATTTGATGGTAATAAGAGGTAAGGCCTTTAAGAGATGATTAGGCCACAAGACCTCCTCCTTTGTAAATACGATTCGGTTCCCTTACACAAGGGCTTGACAGAGGGAGTTCGTCTCTTTTTGCCCTTCTGTCTTCTGCCCCGTGAGGACACAGTGTTTCCTGCTCCAGAGGATGCTGTATAAGACGTCATCTTGGAAGCAGAGAGCCACCCTCACCAAACAACTGTGGCACCTTGATTTTGGACTTCCCAGCCTTCAGAACTGTGAGAAAATAAATTTCTGTTCTTTATAAAGTATCCAGTCTCAGGTATTTGTTATAGCATCACGCAATGGACTAGAACAATAAGGAACACAGATCTAGTAACATATGATAATTTCTATCTCTGAAATTAGTACAGCTTACTTTTCTGTCCCAGGATGAATTATATCATCATCAAAAAAATAGCTTTAATGTAAACATAATTGACACTTCTCATATTGCTGTATGCTAGGCTCCGTGCAAAGACCTTACTTTCATGACCTCTTCTCAGATCAATACTGAAAGTAAACGAGTATCATTCCCATTTTAAAGACAAATGAAGGGTTAAGTAAATCAATTAAGAGTTCTACATGTCCCCACTCCACAAAAGGAAGAACTCAAACCTAAACCTTTCAGATGATAAAACCAATGCTCTTTCAATTAAAAGCAAAATAGATTATACAGTAAGATAAATCTGAATTTGCCTCCTAGCTCTACCATTTACTAGCTATCTAACCTCAGGCAAGTCAATTTCTGGTAGTCTCACTATCCTTCTATTATGTAAAATGGGACTATTAGTCTACTTCTTGAGGGCATTCAATAAGATTAAATTAAATAAGATAATTTATCTTAAACATTTTGCAAAGTAGCTGGTTCATGGTACCCAATAAAAGACTAGACAAATATGTCTTTCCAATCTCCTTTTCTAAAGCAATCATAAGTATGAATTGTATTTTAGTATTTTAACATAATTTTTAATTATTTCACTAATATTTGTGCATATATCTATATACACTACAAGTGTGAAAATAGGACAATTATGTATCAAAACAAAAAGAGAATCAATTCTAGAGAACTTATCTTCCAATGAGTTGCCTAGAACATAGAGAGATGAGACTAATCAGTGAGAGGCCTTTAAAAAAAAAGATGCAAAGACACAAGGAATTGGTTAAGAGGAAAATAAGGAACAAAGGAACAAATACTTGGCATGTTTTTAAAGAAAATTAGGAATTCAAATCCATCTGCTCAATTTCCAATAAAAATGTTTTTAAAAAATCAACAGAAGGCTACGTCCACTCTAATAGTTAGATAAGAAGGAAATACAAACTGGAAATACTATCTGGCGTTATATAGCAGGCTGGAGTGGCACCAAAGGAATAAACATGTCCCCCAAAAATGAGGGTAGCTTGAGACAAACCCTAAGGAAATGCTGGAGCAGGGGAGAACAATCTAGGCTGTGGGAACGGGATTTGCTATTTCCTTTTGAATACTGGACCCTACTTTTGTAAAATGTTGAATGAGGACTGGACTCTACTGTATTCTGCCCTTTGATTTCCATATGCCTAATCACATGTCAGTTGCTTTAACTGCCAAGACCATAAGCCATCAATTGCCAGGGAGAAAAGTCGAAGAAGAGTCTTTTTTCTCCTGTATCTTTCAGTTAGAGTAGGCATAAAGGAACTGACTGCCACAATTCACTTTTTTGTCTGACAGAGAAGAATAATGCTTCTTTTCTCAGTGTCTCTTAATCCTTCCTAACTTGTAGAGAAAGGTTGGTGTACCATTTCTCACCAACATGTTAGAAAAGTAGTCCCCAAATTAAGAGAAACCCCATTCCTCAATGTCTTGATGATTTACAGTTTTAAAATTAATATACAGTTTTTAGAGCAGTTTTAGGTTTATGGAAAAACTGAGCAGACTAAGTATCCCTTTCTCTTCCCTGGCATAGTTTTCCTATGGTAACATGTTGCAGTAGTGTAGCACATTTGTTCCAGTTGAACAGATAGTCACATTACTAACTAAAGTCTATAATTTACATTAGAGTTCACTCTCTGAATTGTACAGTTCTATGGGTTTTGACAAATATATTCTGTCATGTATCCACCATTACAGTACCATACAGAATAATTTTACTGCCCTAAAACTTCCCTGTGCTCCACCTATTTATCCCTTTCTCCCCTCAACTGATTCTCTTAACCATCTCTATACTTTGCCTTTTCCAGAGTGTCATATATTTGAAATCATACAGTATGTAGCCATTTCAGACTGGCTTCGTTCACTTAGGAATATGCATTGAAGGTTTATGTCATTTCATTGAAGTTTTTTTTTTAACAACTCTGCATAATAGAGTTGAGTAAGTCATATATACCTTAGTGTTGAAAAGTCAGCAAAATTACCTCTGACATTTAGGCTACAGCAAGCCTAGAGCATAGCGACCTCCCAAGATGTTGCACATTTTCCCTCAGTTTCTATTTCACAGTGTAACAACTTCCCACCAGGAAAACCTTCTTCATATCTGCACTAAATTGCTGAAATCCTTTTAGATTTTAGCGAGGATTCAATAGGATAGAAATGTTCTCTTTTTCTTTCAACAGACATTTATTAAGCACTTGTGTACATTCAATAAATTGTGTGCCAGAGTTTGTGCTAGTAGTCACTAGAGGCGTAAAGACGAATAAAACCCAGGCCTTACTCTTAAAATCTAAATGTCTTTGTTCCTTCCAATATCCTTTGCATTCTTCCAATTAAAGCATGTTTTGTCTTGACACTCTCCTTCCAGGGAAACTATTTAATACAATTTTACTCCTAGTTGCCAAACATATCAAATCAAAAATTAATGCCAAGCATGGAAGATGCTACCATATTAACTTAAATAATTGATCTTCCATTATTTCCCAAGTATGCTTATAATTGTCACAAATTCATGTGACAAGAATATCCTTTGTAATGGGAGGTTTAAACCAAGGTTATGCTGTTGCCATCTATCTGCTAAGACATGCATGTTCCTATCTGGTACCTGCCATCATCTTCTTGCAACTATAAAGCTTCTCCAGCTCTAAGTTCTTGGGCCACATTTGCCCCACTGCAAGCCACACGGGCAAACATTCTGCCACTCTACACTCCATACCATGAAGGGATGGGGACCCTCTGAAGCTGCCCGCCCCTGCCTGGGCACCTCTTGTAGCCATTCTCACCTACCAGCCTAAACCATGCTGGCCACAGTTGCTTCTCTATGACTCTGTACCTTCCACACCTGACTTTCTGGAAAGGAGGATACTTGGAAAGCAGAATTCCCACAACTGTTGGGAGGTTTATCTGTGCTTCAAGTTTGAAAAGTTAATTCTGAAACCCAAAATCTGAGCATTGCCTATTCTATCTTTCTACATATAGGCTATAGCAAACCGCAGGATAAATAAAAAAATGAAAACTTTACGACTGCCTGAAAGGGGAACAACGTAAATTTAGCAGAAAATATGGGGGAAAGAAGCATAGTTGTAATATTTCAAAACATGGTTCCCCCCATGATATGAGTAGAAAATTCTAGGTTTATCTCTGCTTTGGGTTAATTAAAAAGTGACCTTGCCAAATGACGGTCAGTTGGATATCTCTTATCACCCTTCAGGGGTATTACATAATTTTTCCTGGAACTACAGATCTGCATTACTTGGTTGGGGAGGAGTGGGTGGATATATTTAGAAACATTCAATAATTAAAATCACTTTCTACTTACCTTCTGCAAACACATCTTAATGATAGAGTTTCCTTCAATTCCATTAAAGCACAGTTTTAATGAAATCTGTTATCTCAGCTTCTTTTGAGATATGTTCGAAGTAATTCTATTTTAAGGGGGCTATCTTTTCTTTCTAATGCTTACAGAGAACACACACACACACGCACACACACATACACACACACAGTTTGCTGTGATTTCTCCGAAAATAAATTAAGACGTAATAAAAGAAAGGGAGTGGAGTTAGGCAAGAAAAAGCACCCAAGGGAAGCTGCTAGCTCTTTTCAAGTCCTCAGGAAAACAGCATAAACAAATATACCTTTTCAGCAGTGTAATCTTTAAATAACCTTAAAGAGTCATGATTCACTTTCAAGAACAGCTCCTTGAACTTCCATCAAAGTTCCCATGGCCTTGCTGACGTCACCCTTCCAAGGAGACTGAGGTCATACCTCTAGATTTTTTCTGGAAATAGTCTGCACTTTATAGGAATGATTAATTTATGCAAAACTGCTTAATTACCTTGTGAAAAACACATAGACAGGAAATAGAGAAACAGTGCATCGACAGAGGAGCAATGTGGGTCATCTGCAATTCTTCATGTCCAAGACAACAACCTGCTTGTTAGTGAAGGGACGCTGTCCTAAAGATTTGTCAGATTGTGTTGGAACCTCCCTGAGATAGCAGGTGAACCCTAAGGGGATGTGGAGATCGGAGTTACAGGACCCAAAAGACGGCTTACTCTGGCAATAGGAGCTTCTGGATTCTGTCAGTGGGTATAATCTGTCAATTCAATTTGTACTGCCTTCAGCTTCGTTTTGGACTTTGAGAGCTGCTAAAAGTTTATGAGAAAAAAAAAAGTGGGTAGCATTTGCTTTTCTTTATATTTTGTCTTCTAAACTCCCAGATGTCAATTGGTAGTAGTGGTAGTATTGGCAGCAGCAGTGGTAGTGCCAGTAGTAGTAATAGTTGTAAAAAGAACAGTAGCAACTAATAGTAATTATGTTTTATCAAATGAGCACATAAAATTCTTATATCAAATCTGAGATATAGCTATTTACAACGTTCTTCTACAAAGGAAGAAGCTAAGCCTCAAAAGGAGAGTGACTTATCTGCAATCATTCACATCAGTAAAGGGCAGAGCCAGAATCCAAGCCCAGACACTTGACTCTAATACCCTTGATGCTGTGCGATAATATATAAGACCATAAGATGAAAAGCCATTATCTCAGTCTCTGATTGAATACTATACAAAAGTAGTTTGTTGCTTCATTAATATTCTGCTTATAAAAACACACTCAACAAATGACACCATGGTGTTTCGCATTCTCTCTAAGGTATTAGAAAACTCTGGCACAGAAGTTATAATTATTTAAAAAAATCCATAGGAGTTACCATCTTCTATTCACATTCAGCTACATACAGATTTCTTTAACATACATTATTGACTACTAACAATGGGCACAGCACTATACTAAGTGCTTCCACAAACACATTTTGATGTCATCCTAATAGCAGATAAGGGAGATTGCATTATTTCCACTTGCTAGATGAGGCAATGAAAGAAAAAGAAGATAGTCATGCATCCATTTAATTATTAATTTATTCAACCAATATATGAATGTCTACTATATACCAGGCACCATTCTAGGTACTGGGGATGCAGGAATGAAACAACAGACCCTGCTTGACCAAGGTTTAAGTCAAGGTAAACACACACACACACACACACACACACACACACACACTTCAAAAAGACGTCAGGACATAGTAAGTGCCATGAAAAAAAACTAAACAACATAAGGGATAAATATTGAGGTGGAGGTGACAGGGAGGCCCTTTTACATGGAAAGTCTCTCTGATGATGATAGTCAAACAGAAACATGAAGTGAAGGAGTAGGTATATGGGAAAAGAGCACTCTCACCAGAGACACATTTATCAAAACCAACTTCGTGCCAGTACTAAGCTTGATACCGTAAATATAAAGATTAATGGGGCGTGGTCTTGACCCACCAGGAGTTTTGGTCTATTTGTGAAGACATATATAAATACATTATTACAGTATGATCAATACATGTTCAGGGCATTATGAGCAGGGTCAGGACTAGGACAAGGCAAGCAAACAACTTCATTTTAAAAGCAGACAATACCAGGATGGCTGATTTTTGTCTTGTGCCTCAGGTTCCAGTATGGCTCTGCATGGCACTGATTATACGTGCACACAGGAAAGGTTTCTTACCCTCTTTCTGGGGACTGGTGGTCCTGGAACCGATGATATCTGAGCTGAGCCCTAACTGATAGTAGCAGCTCATTTCAGTGCCTTGTCAGAGTCACAGAGCCCAGGAAGTACAGAACAAGGTTTCAAATACACATTTCTGTACTAAAGATCATGGCTATATCTACCTGGTCAGCATTTCCTAAAGTATGTTTGCTGTGTTTGCAGAGCAGTGGATCCACAGGATATTAATAGGTATTACTGGAAAAACTGGTTTGGTGATCAAATAAGTTTGAGAACATTCAGCATATAAGAATTTTAACAGGCTTCTTTATTGAAGAACTTCTCAGAGACTTCACAAGCAAACAATACCCAACACTGAGAGAAGCATTTCTTCCTTCACAAGGATAATAGAGGAGCAAAGTGCAAGCAAACAACAATAATGCAACTATTGTTTATTGTATGTATTACAGGCCAGCACTTTACACATGCATACATACGTGCTAAGTACAAACTATGCAATATATATGTGTGTGTGTGTATAGATATATATAGATATATATATACAGACATATATGTGTGTGTGTGTGTGTGTATGTGCGTGTGATTTCATCTTTATAATAACCCTGGAAGATAGTTGTTATTATTTCCATTTTGCAGTTGAAAAAACTGAAGGATTTAAAGACTCTAACAATTAGCCTGAAGTGATGCAGCTTGTATGTAGCAGACCCAAAGGCCTTGACCCCAAAGTTTGTGTTTTCTTAGACGCTACACTGCCACTCTGGAGTCTAGGTAATATTCAGAGACTGCACAAAAGCTAGCTGAAAGTATCTCTGGATTCAGGAATTTGAATAACAAACCAGAACAGTATTAATTCCAAATGATTTGGGAAACAAGCCTATACAACAAAATGAACTACGAAGATGCTGAAATTTGCAAAGTTGATTTTGGTTCGGTTGTTTTCTGAGCCCTGTGTGTATCCCACTGTCTTGCAGATTTCTGGTAATTATGAAAAACATACCGTTTTCTGAGTTTTTTTTCATAGATAATACTGTTTTACTCATTTTTTTTTTCATTCAACGGAGAGTGTATGCAACGATCCTCTGCATATTCTGAACCCAACAAGGCAAGGATCTGGGATTATGTCAGCCTTGCCTTCCAACCACATGACCGGTTGGGGTTGTCCTTTCTATAGCCACAAGCAGTTAACCCAGTCAAATTTCTTCCATGCTCTCAGGGGCTGACTTACTAGCAGGAACTTCATGAACAAAATGCATAAACATACAAGATGAATATGAAAGGGAGACCCAGGTGGCAGATTCCATGCGTTATTTTTAGTTAGACCACCAAAATCTTTTTGCCCTCATAAACAGAACCTATCTGGATTCAGCCTTATTCCTTTGGAGAAGCTGATTAAATAAGAAAGGAGTTTTGCCACTAATAGGCAATGCCCAACGAAAATGAGGCTCTTGTGGCTCATCTCAAAAGGAATAGCTACAAGAAAGCACTGAATTTGCAAAGAAGTGAACCTCATAAATTGTGCACAAAAAGGTTTTGAAGATTCAGATAAAAAGCTCAGTTCCAGCATGACCATCTGTTATGTCCCCCTAAAAGAAGATAACTAGTAGTTTATAAAAGCAATAAAACAGTTCCAGAGCTCAAAGGCAATAGCAAGGACTTCCAGTTACAAATCAGGGAACATGCAGGCTGACATCCAACTGAGCATGCTTCCATTACCCCCCGCACTGCCTCTCCAGTCAGAAACAAAGATTCTTTTAGTTACCGGTGTCTGATCTACTCTTTTACTCTCTCAAAGGGATTATGATTGGGCATCAAACCTGCTGTCCCTCTTTCCTTCTGCTGATGTGCACTGCTTAATTTTTTTTTATCTGGCCACCTTTTCCATAAACATATATCATCTTTGACCCCTTCCATCTCACTCTGCCTCAGCCTCTTCCAATTCTTATCCACTGTTCTTAGATCTCCACCCCTACCCCACCATTTGATTGAGTAGTAAGCCAAGACTGGGATCATATCCGGACTAGTCAGTATGAGAAGTTAATGATATACCTGGTCAAAAGAAGAAAGTTTAACCATAAACCAGAAAATCAACATCTGAAACTGAAACAAAGGGCTCCCATAGTTTCTCCCCCAGAGCCTCCTTCCCAGCTTCTTAATCGAGCTTTGCAGTCAAGAGTTTGGGCAAAGACTTGTGCTGCCTGGTCTGTAATCTTGGCTCTGCACTTTCTGGATATCTGACCCTGGGTGAGTTACTTGACCTTTAAATCCCTCAGTTTCCTCATTGGTAAATTGTGCACAATAATGTACCCTCCTCTTCGGGTTGTTAGGATTAAATGAAATAACTTATTTAAAGTGTATAACACAATGTGTCACACATCTTTAAGTCCACAATTAATGTTATTCATCATTATCAGCAGTAGCAGCAGCTACATCTTTCTCCAACTAAACTGTTATTTTTTTGCTCTTACCCTCCTTTTGTAGTAATTACTGACTGCAACTATATTTTTCCTATTCTTTTATAACAAACACACACTGAAATTTAAATAATAATAGGAGCCTCACTTTGGCCAATGATAATGTTAGAGGAGGTAAAGCAAGGGGAAGACCCAGGCTAACTGCTGGGTACCTGGTTCGGGGCCTGACCTTCAGATCACAGGTTCTGCTTGAGGTCTGATTTTGTCAGCTTGCTAAGAATGGACCCGTCTCTCAGGGGGCACATTTGAATTAATCAAACTCAGGAAACATTTATAGAACTGCAACACCTATCTTTTAATTTACAATAATAAACATAATTATGACAGAGCTGTAATACTTGTGGCAACAAAACCAGAGAAATGTCTCCCTGTAGACCTATAGAAGAAGCCCAATTTTAACCAGAAGTTATTAGGCGAGTATCAAATAAAACAAGAGTTAGCTGATTTTAGCTACACTCCCTAAAATGGGCTGATGCATCTATCTTCCAGAGAGACTGACCCTTCAGTCATCATTGGCTAAAGCTCCCTCAACAATATGTAGTACCACCTGGGGATGCTGCTAATGGTTGTTCAAGGGGCTAGTGTATCAGTTCTTCCAGGGCTAAGAACTGAGTTTCCCTTCTTTGAGTAACATTCTTGTAAGCCCCAAAGCTATTTTGCTTCTTAAAGGTAACTTTGCTTATCTATGTTCTGATCAATTTTATACTAATTTTATAGTTGCACTCCCTAGGGGGAATTTTTTTTTCCTGTATACATAAGCTCTTGGGTTGAACCTCAACATACTAACAGCATTTAGTATTTCCATTACTTTGCAGGGAAAATAGGCATGTGGGAAGATGGGGGCTACTGAAGGTCCAATTGTGCATCATATTACTTTACAGGAAAATTAGCTTCAAGTTCCAAGTAAATAACTTTACAAATGTATCTGACACTTGCTCCCACACCCTCCATCTCTATTAATAAACTAGCATTGTGCTAACTTCATTTTTAAGCTAAAGAATTTCTATTTCTAACATATCTCTTCTCAATGATAAAGAGGTCATTATAATTTTTGGCATAAATGTGGCAAAAGAAAATGGTGACACTTGTACCACCTACACGATCTGCAAACCACAGTTAAGAGTTGTTAATAACATGAGAAATTTTTGAATTTAAAGGGTTAAGTGAAAGGAATCAAGATTAAAAGTAATATATTCAGAATATGGGCAGTATAGCACAGAATTAAGCTTTGCTCTGAAACTTACTGCCTGGGGCAGATGCCTCACTCTGCCGTGTCTAATCAGATAAGCCAGTGATGTATCTTTTTGCTTCAGTTTCTTCATCTGGGAAATGGGAAGATCATGCCTACATCATAGATTGTAATGAGGATGAAATGAGTTAGTATCAGTGAAGTATTTAGAACAGGGACTAGCACATAGTAATCACTCAATAATTGTTAGCTCATTATCATCTCCACTATAAAAATACAATTAAAAAACTAGGGAGAATATATCCAAATATTATTATCTACCTCTGAAAGGGCTTTCTTCCTCTTCATGGTGTCCTGTGCTTTCTCCAAATTTTGTATAATGCCCATATATGACTCAGGTAATAAAAAATATATAAACTTAAAAAAAATTATCTCAGTTGGTAAATTTAACCTGAAATAACGTTTGCCCAAAAGCTCCTTTAATGATGCCATTTTAGATTTATAACTGCATTACTTTTCCACTGCTGCCATAACTACTTACCACAAACACAGTGGCTTAAAATGATACAAATGCATTGTCTTACAGTTCCACAGGTCTGAAGTCTAACACAGGTCTCAGTGTGCTAAAATCAAGGTATGAGCAGGGCTACGTTCCTTTCTGGAGATGGAAGACCACTGATCCGAGTTGCACTGCCTAAAATGGTAGCTGTAGCCATACATAGCTATTTAACTACAATTGAATAATATTACAACTTCAGCTCTTCCATCACTCTGGCCACATTTTGAGCTCTGTCGCCACGTGTGGCCAGTGGCTTCAGAATGGGACAGCACAGATGTAAAACACTCTAATCACTGCAGAAAGTATGGACAGTGCTGAGTTAGAGATGTGACTCATACGGACTTCCTCACTGGCATTCTTGTGCTTTAGTGGCCTGCGTTATCTTTTCAGATACAAGTGGGTTCAAGTCAATCTCCTGTTTAAAATTCTTCTCTGGTCTCTACTGCTCATAACATTTTCCCAACATTTTAAAGCTATATAATTCAAACCAAATTTTATATATAAATCATACAATGTAGCTGCTCTAGTTACAACTCTAGTAGGGGCTTCGAGACCTCCATTCCACTGTAAACCTCTGAGCACTTTGATACTATCTGTCTAAAGACAAAGTGAAACTCCTTAGCATGGCATAAAAAACTGTTCTTCATCTAGTCCCAGCCCCTTCGCTCTTCCCCAGAGACCACTCCACTATTCCCTTTCACCCTTCTGTAACTTCATCCATGAAATCCCCACTACTGCAACGTCTTTCTCTCTTTCCTTTTTCTTTTCTTTTTTTTTTTTGAGACTGAGTCTCATTCTTGTCGCCCAGGCTGGAGTGCAGTGGCACGATCTTGGCTCACTGCAACCTCCACCTCCCGGGGTTCAGGTGATTCTTGTGCCTCAGCTTCCTGAAGAGCTGGGATTACAGGTGCGTGCTATCATGCCCAGATAATTTTTGTATTTTTAGTAGAGATGGGGTTTCACCATAATTGGCCGGGCTGGTCTCGAACTCCTAACCTTAAGTGATCTGCCCACCTTGGCCTCCCAAGTACTGGGATTGCAGGTGTAAGCCATCGCACCTGGCCCTTTTCTCTCTTTTCTACCTACAAAACTTCTCCTTAGCCTTCAGCCTCTAACTCCATGTTCGCCACAGGGAAAAGCCTCCTGATGGGAGAATTTTTACTCAGGCCACGTGCTCTCATACTGAGAGCAATCACATAGATAGACTTTTAAGGACTTTTCTGTGAATCCCCAAAATTGTATGCATAATTTTATGTGTAGGTACATTTATAAGGTAGATGCTCTCCGGTTTTCCTACAATTGTTAACTGGCCAGTGACTCCAAAAGTTTACGAACAGTGCCAGAGAAATTTCAGGGTTCAAACAGGAGTCCTTTCAGCACTTTATGATTCCTCTTTTCATCTCAGTTTCCGAACATACCTTATTATTTTTAAATTTCCTTACACAAATAGTCATGCACTACATAATGATGTTTTGGTCAATAATGGACTGAATGTAAAATGGTGGTCCCATAAGATTATACCGTATTTTTACTGTGCCTTTTCTATCTTGAGATATGTTTAGATACACAAATAAATACTTACCATTGTGTCATAATTGCTCACAGTATTGAGCACAGTAACATGCAGTACAGGTTTGTAACCTAGGAGCAATAGGCTACACCATAGAGCCTAGGTATGTAGTAGGCATATACCGTCTAGCTTCGTGTAAGGACACTCCATGATATTCGCACAATGATGAAACTGCCTCATGATGCATTTCTCAGAATGTATCCCTGCCTTTAGGTGACACAGGACTGTGCATATAGTCAGTTCTGCAGTCTCATCTTCAGGATAGAAGCATATGCCCCATTCTGTTCATTCTCTCATGACATAGAACGCCAGGTACTCCAAAATATGCTCTCTACAAGAAAAAAGAAAAGAAACAAAAGGGTAAGGCAGTGCACATTGCTGAACTAGGAAAATCGTTCTACCATTATTAATTCAACTCTGTATACTCTAGAAGACACTACTAACAGCATTTACATAGCTCTTCCACGTGCCAGGTACAGTGCTACGTGGTTACATATAGTATCTTAAGTAAGCCTCAAATCCCTTGAGAAGTTAGTATTATCTCAATTTTCACAGATGAGAAAACAGGTTTAAATTACATAGCTAGTAAATGGCACTCTGGGATTTGAGCCCAGGCCATCTAATAAGTGGGTACTGAATTCACTGCATTCTTGTAGTGTTCTTAGTTCTACCTGAATAATCACCGTAAAAGATCTCTCTTAAAGTGATATTTGTGACTGTCTAAACTTAAAGATCCCGAGAAACAGTGTGAAGATGTTAGCTGAAATGTTAAAATCATTCCCTTTTAAAATGGAGGCAAAGGCTAGCATTATATAGTGACTATATGTTAGATAAAAACATATCATGAATCTACAAAGAAGTCTGTCACTCACTGACTATATTTCTCTAGGGAAGTTCCTTAAACTCTCAGTGCACAGTTTCCTGATATGCATAATGGGGGTCATAAAAATACTTGGTTCTTGAAAATAAATTAAATAACATAGGTATGATGGTTAATTTCAGGTGTCTACTTGACTGGGCTAAAGGATGCCCAGATAGCTGGTAAAACATTATTTTGGGGGGTGTCTGTGAAGGTGTTTTTGGGAGATATTAGCATTTGAATGGGCAGACTGAGTAACGATCACTCTCCCCAATGTGGGTGGGCATCATCCAATCCTTTGAGGGCCCAAGTAGAACAAAAAAGCAGAGGAAGGGTGAATTTGCTCTCTTAAGTTGGCTTGTGACATCAATCTTCTGCCCTGGCACATTGGCATTCCTGGTTCTGGGGCCTTTGGACTCAGACTGAATCACACTACTGGCTTCCCTTGTCCTCTAGCCTGCCAAAGGCAAATTGTAGGACTTTTCAGCCTCCAGAATTGTGTGAGCCAATTCCTATAATAAATTTCCTCATAGACAGATAGATAGATAGGCAGGCAGACAGACAGCCTACTGATGGTGTTTCTCTAGAGAAACCTAATGCAATGATGAAATACATGTTAGTAATGATCATTATTTTTGCTGGAAAACATGTTTGAAGTGGAAGAATGTTCTTTCTTGATTTATTGGTCTTCCTAAGTGAGCTAACATAGCTGAGCTCAAGGTTTTTAAGACTACTTGCTCTTCTGCTCATCTAAGAAGGAAATGAATCAGAGAGATAAGACTCCTGCTTCACATGTAAGAGTTTTACGGGATAGTGACCAGTGATAAATGTGTTATTCTCTAACTCTCAGGAGTCGGAGGGAAGCAGGAAGATGAGACAATTAAAAATATGAGCCCCTAAACAGATTGGGGCTACTGCAGCTGGCTTACATCCAGCTCATCAGAATGGTATCTTAGATCTAGCCCTGCTCCTCCAGCTCTCTCCAGGACCAGGCACACAAACCCAACCAAATGAACTCTGGTCCACAAAGAGACACTAACATTATGTGTCACAACCACATCTGCTCCAGGAAATATTTCATGACCCATAAAAGTCCTCCATCTTGGGGGCCAGGAAGGGAAAGTGCAATGGCTAAGTGACAAATTTCTCTTTTGGTTTGCGGCCACGTCTTAGTCAGTCTGGCTGCTATAACATGCATTTCTTATAATTCTGGAGTCTGGAAGTCCTAGATCAGGGTACCAGGTTCTTGGTGAGGGTCGTTTTCCTGGTTTAAAGATGGCCCCTCTTTATTGCTGTACCCTCACATGATGTATGTGTGGAGATACACACACACACACACACACACACACACACACACACAGAGAGAGAGAGAGAGAGAGAGAGAGAGACAGAGAGAGACAGAGAAAGCGCATGAGCTCTGGTCTCTTTATCTTTTTATAAAGGCATTAATCTCATTCATGAGGGCTCTGACCTCATGACCTAATTACCTCCCAAAGGCCATACCGCTAAACACATTGAGAACTTAGGCTTCAACATACACATTTTGAAAGGTACAAACATTCACTCCACAGCAAGCCATGAAACCAAAAATGCTTTTATATTCTGGTTTTACACGTGGAGTATTAAAGACAGCTTCGTGCACATGAACCACACAGGATAACAGAAGTTGAAGTGTGTGGTTTTGACTTGTAAAGTTATTCCATACAAGACATTTTGCTGTTTTTTGAGTTAAAGCAAGGCTATCCTATAATTTTCAATGAAGAATTTTGCATACTTCTATTAATGCTTGACATTCTAAAGCCACGAAACACACTTTCCATCCCTCCAGTCTCCCCAACTGTCTACTTGCTGTCCCTTAAACATACTGAACTCATTCCTGACTCCAAAATTTAGCTCCTTAGTGTTCCATTCCCCATGTGAAACACTTTCATCTTTGCATATTCAAACTTATCTAACCTTCACATTTTGTCCCAAGCCCCATCTTATATTTAGATGTTAAGACCTCTCCAATTCCTGCCATCTCCAGTCACTTTGCTTACAACTGTGTATATTCCAAAAGAGTTAATGTATTCTATGTGCCAGGAAGTGTGCTGGGCACTGGAGATGCAGCAGTGAACAAAACAATGAGTGGTAAACAAGGCAGAGGAACAATCAGACAAAAATTGAAAAGATATTTCTATAGCAAAAGGTATTACGGCAAGATTACCAAGACAGACTATCAGAATGAGAAGAGATCTCACCAGGTTTCCTGAGACCTGGGGTGATGCTAGATTGGGTCAGACCTCACTGTGAGCTGTCCTGGGAAAGAATCAAGGTTTGAGACTAGTAGTTACCACCACCCAATGCAGTGTAGATAGAAATAAACCAGTATACACACAGTGTATTGTGGATAAATCTGGAGGTATGCAAAGCCTATCCTCTCCTCTCAAGATTTAGTGTACTGTATCATTAATGACACACTTCTTTGCCTCCTTTATAAAATGAACAGGTCTTTTTAAGTTCTGGTAGTTATGGCTCTTTCAATATATCATATCAATGCTATCTTTCGTCAAGCAGCATAAAGTGAATTTTGAAGTGTTTTATTCTGATGATGTCCCTTGAAAGATATCCACTTGTTAAGTATCTCTCATGTAATTTTCCATCTAAAGTCCATCATCTGTAGACAGAAGTAAGGACAGCACAGTTGGAAAGAGGCCTAAAGCTGTTATTTTAAACAAATAGCTAGTTACAAGTGCTGGTGAGGGAGAGCTTTTTCATTTGTCTTTTCATACACAGACTAGCTTGTCACTGCAGCATTTGTGTCCCTAATCTGATTAGCTAGAGGGGTGTCCAGAAATCCCCTAGCTATAATGGCCACTTGCAAACTCCAAATACATCAAAACAATGATTAATAAAATATATCTATAAGCGTGTTTACAGTCGCAGGGGTTTAAGAGAGAAATGAAATAGCAGCTATTGCAAACTCCTTTCCCCTGGAATTCATAATTTATTTACCTTGTCTGTCCTGTTCCCGGTGTGGCTACAATCAATCGCATTCAATGTCAACTTCTAGTACAACAGTCTACTGTGCCTGCACTTCTAGCTCTATACACTAAAAATTCTACGAACACTTTTAAGAAAACATCAGCATCTGCATGTGAGTTATCCAGGTGAAATATAATTGTTACTAGAAAACGATATGGGGGCCTAACCTTCCCTGTAAAAGTGTCCTTAAAGAGAAGTATATTAATCAGGGTAGGCTAAGTGAGGAAAGAACCCCAAAACCTCAATGACTTAATATAATCAATAATTAGTTCTCATTTATGCCAAATGTAATGTGGATATTCCTGGTCTGGCTGTTCTCCTGTGTGGCTATCCTCTAAGCACAAACTAAGGGATCCAGGTTCCTTCCAACTTTCACTGCTTGCAACTGCAACATGACATGCCACTATTTTCATGGAATAATAAGAGTGTAGGCACGGCCTGCCAAAAATTGAACCACCTCTTCCAAAGTAACACACAATAATTTAGGTTCACATTAAACAAGCCAGAAATAGTCAAAGGCCTCACTTTGATTCAAGAGCCTTGGGAGATGTAAACCCAGCTCAATGGCATTCAACCTCATGGAAGGGGAATGCCAAGTTGCTGGTGATCAGCTCACCATCTCTGTCCTGAGGACCTAATGTAGACATCTGTTTTTAAAAACACACACACATGATCTACCAATCTCAACGCCTACCAATCCTCCAGGAGATTACCAATGCATGGCTCCTAAGTCCTCACAGTGATACAGTCCTGGTTTAAAGGCAGGGGCTTAGGAGGCCAACAAACCTAGATTCAAATTCTAACCCATCACTTAGCAGTGGTGTGACCTTGTGCAGATAACATATCCCTTCTCTGCTTCACCTGAACAATGGAGATAACCATCATATTTTATCCACAGGGTTGTTGTGAAAATTAAATGATGGGGTCTGTCGATAAAGATACCCCAAAAATGAGAACAAAGGTTATTTAATTAGAACTTGATTTAACAAGGAGTCAGCCACTGTCACTTGCATTTGGCAGAGTCAAAGTCAGGCAGGGAATGAGAAAACTTAATAGTGAAAAAAGGGAAGGTGTCAGGTGTGCTTTGATTGGAGGCTGCTGGCATGGGGAAGCTGGAGATGGGCTAACCAGGAGCAGACATCTTAAGAGATTGGCTTGCGAACAATATTGGACTTTCTCTGCTTGATCCTGAGTAGTAACTGGCAAAAATTAGGGGAGCAGACAGTCACTAACCAAGTCCTGACAATAACAGGATGATGCTACAGAAGTTGTGGTTTGGTGTCCCGGATTGGTGGCTGTGGAGTTCGTGAGTCAGTGTTCTGCTGTCACACATGGTCTGGCCTTTGTCCCTCTGCATGCTGAGTCTCTCATGAGCTACTATTTTTTCCAAATTGGATGGTGGGTCTACTCTTCTTTCACGCAGACAAAGGTGACCTTCCCAGTTCTCCACTCCTATGGAAGAACTTTAATCAGAATTTTTATGTTCTTAGGCCCTCCTGTTAAGGGATGAGAGGCAGGGAAAGTGTAAGACAATAGCTTTAAATTCTGTGCGGTCTGGCAAAGCCAGGTCTACCACTAAGCTACACTGCACAGAGCAAATCTCTCCACAGCCAGGTGAAGCCACTATTAAAGAGCAATAGTGTGCTCTACAGTGCTGTGAACGAATGGGTTTTCCAGGATGCTGGAGAGCTGAGGGTAGAGAAAGAGTGCTCAGAATTGCCTACACACCAATTGCCTTTTCCCCCAGGTGAGAATGGAACGCTTTGACCTGACTTTGGCTCAACAACCAGCAGAGCCTAAAGTCTGCAAATATCTCCTTGAAGAATTAAGTACAGAGATTTTATTGATGTGTAGATTCGTTATAAATGGTGATGAAAGGCACAATATAAAGTGACTCTGACCCAACAGAAACTCAAGCTTCTTGGATCCTGCAAGATCTTACCTTACATGGATAATGTTACCAGTAGTTACATGTCCCCACCTCACCCATTAGAGACTCTGGGGTCCAAGTGAAATGGCAGGAAGATATTCTGCAGCTGCTTTTGCTCTGTGTAGTCATATCGCTTCTGCTAAGTTTCTGTATCCTTGACTAAGTCTCAAACTTACAGTGTGTGTGTGTGTGTGTGTGTGTGTGTGTGTGTGTACATGCACACTTGCACTCCAGGGTTTGGATGCTTTTTAGCACTAAAACATAGACCACTTGAAATTATGTAGGTGTCCTGGCTCAGACCACAGGTGGTGGCCAGTCTCAGCCAAAAGCCTCAAAAGAGATGTGTAGCACATTTGAAGAAAGCAACCAGGACAAAGCGAGACTTAAATAAATGACACATGAGAATGAATAGTTAAAGAATGAAAGGAAGGAAGGAACTAGGGATGTTAAAACTGGAAAAATTGAGTTCCTGCTAATAGCACCATCCAAAAATTGAATGTGTTTTCCCTGGATTGGCAGGAGGTAAACTAGTTAAGTCTCTATCCCTGGACATATTTGAGCAAATATAACAATACTATGTTTGAAATGTTAATTGACTCCTTCTGCCCACCTCTAAGACTTTTCTTTGCCCTGGTAGCCCTCGATTCTTTACAAGCAGCCAAGTTGCCAGTCCTCATTGCCTCTGGGAAGGGATGAGCACAAAGCAGAGGAAAATGGAGCCCTTTCTTACCTTTGTATTCCAAAGCCTAGACTCTTCAGGGAATGAGAAGGGGAAAAAAATCTCCTACTACACTAGAAACCAAAATCCTGCTCTGAGGTAGAAGTTGAAGACAGACTTAGAGGTTTTGAACTCAGAGTCTGTGAAGCTCAGGATAACAGCATTTACCTGGAGAGACCCTGTAGGCAAGAATCAAGTCAACATTTGCAAATGGTCCAAATTTCCTTGGAACAAGGTCCATACATTGCCTGTGCCTCAGGGTGCTGCATTTTGACTGCTTCAGTACTTCAAGTACCCGGATGCTTGCCTGGGAGGCAAGAAGCATGAGAGGGGCAAGACTTCGCACAGCCCCTGGAAGACTCACCTCATGAAGGAAACTCACTCCCACTACAGCCTCACAGCAGCTCAGATGCTTTAGACTTCAGAGATTAAAGGGTGGAGAGTGGAACGCTAAGCACCTAGCAAGATGAATTTGGTGATAAAAGACCTAACTACTATGCTTCGGCAGAGTTGAAGAGACCAACCTCACATCCCCCTGGGCCAGGAAAGTAGAAAATTACACACAGACTGAATGATCACTTGGCATGGGGTTATGTAGAGGAAATCAGATTAGGAGTCTGTGTTAGTTGGGGTTTTCCAGAGAAACAGAACCAATAAGACGTGTGTGTGTGTGTGTGTGTAAAGGCACTTATTACAAAGAACTTGCTTGTGTGATTATGAATGCTGAAAAGTCCTAACAGCTGCAGGGTGAGTCGGCAAGCTCAGAGACCCAGAGGAAATGAGGATATAGTTACAGTCTCAGTTCAAAGGCCTGTGAATCAGAAGAGCTGATGGTGTAGTTCCAGTTGGAAGGTCAGCAGGTTCAAGACTCAGGAAGAGCTGATGTTTCAGTTCAAGTCCAAGTTCTAACGCAGTCAAGCAGGAGGAAGTCTCTCTTACTTGGGGGAGGGTCAGGCTGTTTTTGTTCTATTACAGGCCTTCAACTGCTTGGATGAGGCCCATCTATGTTAGAGGACAATCTGCTTTCTTCAGTCTATAGATTCAAATACTAATCTCTTCCAGAAATACCCTCACAGACACGCCCAGAGTAATGTTTGACCAACTTTCTGGGTACTCTGTGGCCTAGTCAAGTTGACTTGTAAAATTAACCATCAACAGGGTCTCAATGGGATGATGATGAAGTCCTTTCCAAACATAGATCTAGGGTGTTTTATCAGGAGGGGATACAGGCATCCAGAACTTGGAGTAAAAGAAAAAGCACGGGGGAAGGCTTATTTATGTTTGCCTTATGCTGCTGATGTTTCCTTTAGGAATAGTTCAGGGTAGCCAGTCTGTGTTGATCTTCAGTGGAGCATCCAGCTACGGCATAAGTGCTTTGCACAATTTTGTAGTTAAATCCATGTTATTTATCTAGCATAAAACCGATTTTTTAGAGACATAAATAGCAAAATTTTCCAAGGCTATAAAATTGTTCTTCCAACTTTCCTGATAACCTGATCTTCCGGACCCAGTCAAGTCAGTACAACGTGGTGATTAAAATCACATGTTCTAGAATATACAGGCCCAGATTCAAACCCCGGCTCTGCCAAGACATTCACAATGAACTTCAGCAAATTATTTAAAATGTTTGAACATCAGTTTCCACATCTACAAACGTGAAGATAGTGACACTGCTTACACTTATTAAATCAGAAGGTGCCAGTAAATAATTTAGCACTGTATTTGCCACAGGCCAAATGCTTAAGATGTATTAGAAGTGGTTATAATACCTTGGATGGAGTTCTTTAAAATGTGCTGCCAGCATTGCCCTGAAATCTTTAAAAAAAACTCTTCCTCTACTTATCCTTTCTCTTCCTCTTGCATCCCATAACTTAACTATCCACAACAACTACCACGGATTTTCAAGGTTAGCAGATAGATTTCTGGCTGAAATACTGGATGATAATTTCTCCAGAAACCCAGGAAGCCTATTTACGATGGGCAGGTATTTGACTTGCATCCCCGAAAGGTGGAAACCAGAGAACAAAGATAAATAATCCTATTTCTTCCTTCAAATTAAAGCTGTGTGTGCATGCATGTGCACCAGAAAATACTGACTTAATCAGAAGCATTCAATTAAGATTAGAAAGAGTCAAATACAGCCTCAGCAGCCTCAGAACTGAGGCAAGCACAGTAAACAAGCAGTTATTTCTACAAAATCCAACCTCATGACAATGTTCAGTATCACTGATGTGTGGATATGAGCAATTCCAGAAAGTAGAATACTTGTACCATTTGACAATAATGCAAATGTTCTCTCCTTTACTATGTTGCTTCACCTCTAGCTGTGAGTCCAGAATTTTTCAGAGAGAAGACAAGATGTTGCCTTGACTACTTTTAAAGATAGATTTCTAGATACAAATACATTTCTAGATGCAAATTTTCAGTCACATTAAAAAAAAAAAAAGGCAGGTCAGCTATAGTCTATTATTATTTTAAACTACACTGGTTTCAGCCAATGGTTTCAAGAGGTAGATGACTTTGAGAGGATAGTTTCTTTAGAGAAAGTTTCACAGACATAATCAGTCAAGGAGATACCACATGACTGAGTTGTCCTTATTCCATAGGGAAAGAGTACCTTTGTGCACAAGATATTTTGAACAAATATCTCTCATATATATGAAAGATATTTCTATTTGTGATATGATTTCTTTCTATATACATATTTTTTCTATTAAATACATATGGTGAAATTTTATCTATAATAAAACAAAAATCCTATCATCTCTTGGTAAGAAATTATGTCAAAATGAGAATGTCATTAGTCTTCGGGAAGGTCAAATTAAACCTCACTGTGCTACTCCAACACACACATTAGAATGGTAAAGTTAAAAACAAAAAAATAAAAACAAAAAACCCCAGACTATACCAAGCACTGGAAAGGATATGGAGGAAATGGAACTCTCACGTGCTTGTGATAGAAATACGAAAGGGTACAATCACTTTGGAAAACTATTTGGTGCCATGTGTGGTTACTCATGCCTGTAATCCCAGCACTTTCAAAGGCTGAGGTGGGCGGATTACCTGAGGTCAGGAGTTTGAGAACAGCCTGGCCAATATGGCAAAATACCATTTCTACTAAACACACACACACACACACACACACACACACACACAAATTAGCTTCGCGTGGTAGCATGTGCCTGTAGTCCCAGCTACTCAGGAGGTTGAGGCAGAAGGATCGCTTGAACCCAGGAGATGGAGGTTGCGGTGAGCCGAGATCGTGCCACTGTACTCCAGCCTGGGTGACAGAGCAAGACTCCATCTCAAAACAAAACAAAACAAAATTATTTGGCAGCTTCTTACAAAATTAAACATACAACTGCCATAGAACCCAGGTATTCCACTCCTAGGAATTTAGCGAAGAGAAACAAATATATATGTTCACATGCAGACGTCACATGAATGTTCATAGCAGCTTTATTTATAATGGCAAAAAACTAGGAACAACCCACACCAACATCAAATAAATGGGTAAACAAATTGTAGCATATCCATACAGTGAAGTGGTACTCAGCTACAAAAAGGAACAAATTATTGATACATGCAAAATGGATAAATCTCAAAATCACTACACCATGTGAAAGAAGTTATATGATAAAAGAGTATATATTTTTCCATTTATATAAAATTGTAGAAAATTCAAACATTAATTTAGAGTGGCAGGAAACGGATCAGAGATGTTGTCTGGGAAGGTTTTGGAGGGAGGAATGGATTCCAAATAGGCACAAGGAAATTGTGAGGGATGGTGGTGATGTTCATAGCAGCTTTATTTGTAATGGCAAAAAACTAGGAACAACCCAAATCAACATCAAACGAATGAACAAATTGGTGATATAGATAAAGATGGTGGTAATATAGATGTTTGTTTTCTAGATGTAGTGATGGTTTCATAAGTCAAATCTGAATTGTACACTTTAAATGTGCGTAGTTTATTGTACCTCATTTAGCTATCAAGTATAAAGACAAAAAACATCTTCTCCTTTGTGAATTTCTCTTCCTCTTATTTTGCTACACACACACACACACACACACTCACACACACATACACACATACATATATACATATTATATATGTGTGTATAAAATATATATATGATGCCCACTAACAGCATCTTCATTTCCCCTTGAGGAATATGCTTTCCTGATTCTCACTCCTTCATTTCCGCATTGTGGCAAGCAGGAAAGCCATGTAATTCAGTCTTGGCGAGAGGAGGATATCCTTCTAGCCAGTGTGATGGTTAAGAGACGAGCTGTACCCTAACCTGGGCCAATAAGATCAGACTAGGAAGTCCTGAATTAGGACTTCTCTTCAGATCGCAGAGAAAGAGCCTGACTTAGTGTGTGAAAATGTAAGCATGGAACTGCAGGCGGACATCTGGCTCCACCAAGGGAAAGCCTGCCTAAAATGGAGCCAACACAGAGGAGAGATGGCACAATACTGTGTGAGCTGCTGAGCTCAGATGTGCCTGAAGGCAGACCTATCTCTGTACTTTCAGTTTTGCGGCCAATACATTTCACTTCTCATTAAGCCAATCTCAGCTGGGTTTTTTGTCACTTGCCATTATCTCTCCTCCCCCTGGCCAAAGAATGACGTGTGATGTCCATGGAAAAGTTTTACATATTTGGTAGTTTTCCCACCAATGAAAAATTGATAGGAATGCTTAAGTGATTTTAAAAACCCACTAGTTAGCTCTTCTAAAATTATGGATGGTTGTAAATGAATAGATGATTTGACAAGCCAGAGGATGCTCATGGTATGGTCCCCTCTACTCAATGTATCTCAAGATAATCCTAGACAAGATGAAAACAAGAAGCAAAATAACTCTTATTAGCTGTGTGACTTTAGGCAAGTTGTTTAATCAGTCTGTTTCCTCATTTTAAGAGAAGGCTAATGGCAGTATCTACTTCTTGGGTTTTCAGGACAGTTACATTAAACCATGCACATAAAGTCCCTGTCCTAAGGTAAGTCCTCAATAAATAATTGTTGTATTACTCTTTCTAAGATGCTAGTAATCTTTACCTATACTGAAAAGGCCCAATGGTTCTCCCTTGTCTTAACAAAAATCCTATGCATTCTTCAAGTCCCACCACCTCCTCCAGGAAAATCTCCCTTGATTACTTCAGTACACAATGTAGTGATTTCTTTTTTCTGGATTTCCATACCATTTACTATAAATGTGTGTCTGATACTCCCATCTTATTTTGTTATAAACTGAATTTCCAGTCCTAGGCTGGAGCCAGTTCATATTAGATCTTTGGAGTTAATTATTAAATTTTCAGAAATTTTAAGAGATGATTATTAAAATCCCATTATTTAAAATTAAATTACAGAAAATTATGATTAAATAAATTATATTAAAAACAAAGGCAATACTCAAAACATGATACTTTCCATTATTTGTATAACATTTATGGTATTTTGCTGTTATCTATGCTCTTGAAGTTATGTCTGTTATATGTATATAGAGGACACTATAAAATGGAGTGTTACTGTGCATCTCTTTCTGGATTCAGTGTCATCATGTTGGCAACTTGTAACTTGCAATTGGTTATGGCAGGAGAATTCACACCTTAGAAATCCACAAATGCTGCAAATCAGGATTCCACATGCCTACTTTTCTTGAGACATGGTCTCCGTCCCCAGGCTGGAGTGCAGTAGTGTGATCTCGGCTCACTGCAAGCTCCACCTCCTGGATTCAAGCTCCTCTCCTTCCTCAGACTCCCGAGTAGATGGGATTACAGGTGCACGCCACCAAGCCCAGGTTATTTTTGTATTTTTTAGTAGAGACGGAGTTTTACTGTGTTAGCCAGGCTGGTCTCGAACTCCTAACTTCAAGTGATCCGCCCACCTCGGACTCCCAATGTATGGGGATTACAGCTGTGAGCCACTATGCCCAGCCTCCACACCCCTACTTTCTGGTGCCAGTTGTTAAACATTTAGAGGCAAACCACTGATTTTTGCTTTTGCACATTTTAAATTGTTCCACTAGCTTCATTAGCTCTTTCATCATAGGAATGTTTCATATTTGTCTTTGCCCTCTGTGTTGTTCAACATATACAGTGGGTGCTCAACATTTTGCCACTTGATAGAAGCCTATAAAGAAGCAATCATTTCACAAAGACAGCTTTGCTATGTGCTATTAATCTATCTGACCTTATGCATTTAAAAATACCTCCACGCACACACAAAAACCTTGCAGGTCTATCACTGAGTTGTAAACAATGGGGAAAATGCCAAACATGAAAATAGAGTAAAAATATGACAATGGGACAGTCGAAGTGACCGCATACTGACACATCCTTACTCCCTAAGAAAGAGCTGAGATCGGCCGGGCGCGGTGGCTCAAGCCTGTAATCCCAGCACTTTGGGAGGCCAAGACGGGCGGATCACAAGGTCAGGAGATCGAGATCATCCTGGCTAACACGGTGAAACTCCATCCCTACTAAAAATACAAAAAAAAAAAAAAAAACTAGCCGGGCGAGGTGGCGGGCGCCTGTAGTCCCAGCTACTCAGGAGGCTGAGGCAGGAGAATGGCATAAACCCGGGAGGCAGAGCTTGCAGTGAGCTGAGATCCGGCCACCGCACTCCAGCCTGGGCGACAGAGCGAGATTCCTTCTCAACAACAAAAAAAAAAAAAGAAAAAAAAAGAAAGAGCTGAGATCAGTCAAATTCATGTCACAGGGAACTGGTCCAAAAAATCAGCAATGTTTCACCTAGAGAAGAGAAAAATGTAGGTGCACAGAGGGCAACAAAAGTGTCTTCAAATAGTTGAAAGGCTATTACAAAATAAAAAGATTAGGTATGTTCTGTATTGCACTAGACAATAGTAACACCAGAATCAATGTTTAGATGTTACAGAAAGACACATTTTTATATAACGAGGAAGAACTGTCCTACAAAGATGGCCCAAGGTGCAACGGTCAACCTCAGGAAGTAGGCAAATTCCTGCTCCAGTGTTACTCAAGTACAAGGTGTGGCATATAACAGCAATTTAACATTTTTACATGAATGAATGAGTGAATAGGCTGGCAGTGGTTCTCAACCGGGGCTACTAATTCTTCCTAAAAGGTGTTTGGAAATGCACTGAGGCACATAGTGAGAAGCAAAGATGTTAAACAATGCAGTGAAGGATGTCCTCACACAAGAAATTACCACCACACAAAATGCCAACAGCATGTCTATTGAGAAATACTGAGCTAGACAAATCCTGGAGGGAATGTTTTAGTTAAAGATCAACATTCAACCGTGAAGTAAGTGTTTATTGAGTGATCGGCAAGTTTCAAGCACATTGCTACAACTTTAGGGTTAAAAGGTTGCACAAGATAGTTCCTTCTTACTAGAAGCTCGAGACTAATGGGAGAGAAAAAGTAACCAGTTTCAAGAGAGTGAAAAATGGCTAATCCAGAAATCTGGACAGGCACGGATAGGGCAGAGGGCTCCTTTAACTATTGGGGTGTGGGGCAGTTCAAAGGGTAGGGAGGCCTCTCAGAGGCCTTGAAGTTGGGTTTATAGAATACATATAGGAATTTGCCAAGACAGAAGAAGAAATTCCAGATGGAGAAAACAGTAGGGGCTATGGAACAGAAGTGTGAGAAAACACGGCGCTAGAGGTCTGAGAAAGCAATCCATGTAGAAAAGAATTACTTTTGGAATAGTTACATTTGGGCAACTAGTATATTTTGGAAACATTCCCACACAGAACATACTATGAGAACCTAAGCACTGTTTGAGTGAAGCTTGAGTATAGGCAGTGTTGAAAAAGGAGACTGGGGAGTTGAGGACATGTTCTTTGCAACCCTGGGAATCTTTGACGTTTTAGAAGAGAGGGGAAGAGTTATCTCTGGGTTACCATAGGGTGAGCAGAGACCAAGGCCCTCATCTTACACCTCTCTCCTCCTTCTCTGCTCACTCTGCTCCAGCAACATGGGCTTGCTTTCTGCTGCTTGAGCTCACAGCTAAGCTTATTCTCCCATCAAAGTATTTGTGTGTGCTCTTCCCTCTACGTAGAACATTCCTTCCCAACCTTGAGATCTCATTTCAGTAGCACCTCCTCAAAGAGGCCTTCTGTTGTCCACCCAATCTAAAGTAGCATCAACTGAAATGTTCACATTCTTTCACTTGATTATTGCTTGTCTTCACAACTGGAGTGCAAGTTCCATGAAAGCAAGACTGCCTCGGTCTTGTTACTTGTATAGTCCAGAACTATGGGTACCCCTAGACCATTTATTCACACCTGGCCATTTCATGCTATGACAGATAAGGAGGAAATGGACCAGAGGAGAGCACACATGGGACGGTTACGAGATTCCACACCACAGTCTATGAAGAAGCAGCTGCTGTCTGGTCCACCTAAAAACCTGAATGAGGCTAGAAAAAACTTGGAAACCATGTGCTTTGGGAGAAAACGGCAGGGCCTGGGATATTCAGCCCCAGTAAAATGTACTCTAAGATGGTGTATCCTCTTTTCAAATGTCTGGAGGTATCACGTGGAAGGAGGACTGGAACTGCTATGGATGACCCAACAGGAGAAAGACCACAGGGTAGAAGACAAGTGAGAAAGTAAGATTTCAGCTCCACATGAGGAAAAGCAGTAACAGACAAAGCGACAGTCGAAAGTTCACAAGGGCCTTTTAGAAAGTTCCAGGTTCCCATCAGCAGAGCTGTTTAAGCAGAAGCTGGCTAACCAATTCAATAGGGATGAAAAGTTCAAGCCTTAGGTGAGAGAGCAGACAAAATAACATTTGTATGTCACTAACTGCATGCCAGATGCCAGGAGCACTCGAAGTACATGACAAATATGAACTCATTTAATCCTTAAAACAACCTGAGAAGGCAGGTGCTTCTGTCATCATTTTACAGCACAGACTAAGACACAGAAGTCAAATAACCTGACTGAGTTCACCTTGCCAGGAAATGGCAGAGCCAGCTTTTTAAATGACCTTTTATGTGTCCTCTAAATTTAATGTGTCCTCTAAATTTCACAGTAATTTTTTTATGCCTCAACTAGAAATGTGGTGCTATCCTATTTTTATCATCTCCAGGGAGAAAACTTTCCAAAATGTCCAAGTGTGACTGTCCAGCACCTTGGGGGCTCAGAGTGTAGGTGGCACATAACACTGTACTTCAATACTTGCATAGAACAGTCATTCTGAAAAGCTGTGCTGAATGAGGGACTCAGCCCTTGGTGTAGCACATATTTCTTTATTTTTATTGTCTATCTCCCCATAACCTTCAGATCCACAAGGAAAAGGATTTTTTTGTTATTGTTGACTGCTATGTCCCCAAGTGTTAAATAAATATTTGTTGAAAACGAAAAGAAAGGAAAGAAGAGAAGGAGGAAGAAAGTCAGTATCTTCAAGGATTCTCCACCTTGGACTCAGCACATGAGCTTCTTTGTGGGCCTTTTCATTTGAACATATCAAGAGAAAAACCACTAGGAGCCCAGATCTTAGACAAACTAAACATATAGCTTTTGTGGTTTTCAAAAGAATCCAGTGCAAACAGTCTGGTTTCTAGGTTAAAAGAAAAACAAAACAAGCATTTTTCAAGCAAGGTAGCTGAAGCATAGATAAAAGTTTAGAGTACATCTCTGGGTTGCTGTCAAAATCCCTTTCTGATTAAATGCAATAAAAGAGAGTCAATACTAAAATGTTAATAAAATGCTGTTTTTCCCCTAGTCACTAGCATCTAATAAAGGTGTTTTGATCCTATTTATGAAATAAATTATATTACTTAGTACCCAAAGGTGCGATTTTGTCTGTGGGAGGTAATCATATTCTAATTTAATGACAGAGAGGAAAAATCATGCATGACTAAAATAACTATAACGCAGGCTATCCAGCTTTAAGAAGACTTGCATCTTGAAAGGGGCTACAGACATGCCAATGCTTGTTAAAGTATTAAAATTAACATGTTTAAATTTTTTCATTTACTATATATTCAGTGTGCCTTCTTCCAGATCCCATAAGCCCACACTATCTTTCTCATGAATATTTAATCTTTTTTTCCCTGGGAAGTCAAATCCACAACCACCCCTCCAGAAAAAGAACTGTAAACAAGGCTGAAGGGAAAAGTGAGACAGGGAGATGAGGCGAGAGCAATGCAAAAGGACAGATGGCTAAGAAAAGCAGAGCATCCTAGAGTCACCCTCAAAGGAAGAGAGAGACAATTAGAACCAGAAGGGAGCAGATTCATTTTGGAGGCATTTAAAGTTCTAATATCTTCCCCAAATGGATAAATGGGTTCTACTTTGAGGCAAAGGGGAGGCTTATGAATACTTTATAATGTTTATATTAGACAGCCTATGTCAGCATGAATAGATTGCATCCTTTGGGTGAGTAAGCCACTCCCTGGTCAGCGGTTAGAAATTTTAAATGTCTTTCCCGAAGCAAACTTCCTGGGAGCAGTTGAGTCACCAACTAAGGAGATTTAGAGGCAGACAGAAAACCTTTAGTGGAGGAATAATGAACTACTTTGTATGCATCCATGAGGCCCCAAGAGTATAGGAGGCCTCCCAACAGGGTTGAGCAGAAAACCATTAGTGCAGCCACATTTTGAACTGTAGGAAGACAACTGGAGAAGAACCTAAAGCGTACACTCTCTCTTCAGCCACACCAACATCATTTTCTATCTTAAGCCAGGATGGCATGACTGGTACGTGATTTTGTAAGAAAAAAGTTATGGGTCAGCATGATTTATTAAAATTCTAATAACTAAATCAAAAATTCTGGTGAGAATTCCCTTGTCTAATACTTGGGCAACCATAACTAAGGCCATCCTGCTGTCCAAGCACATTTTTCTTTGAAGTGAGTAAGGGAAATGCTATGCCTGAGTTATATAGGAAATACATGTTTTCCTATAAGATTGCTAAGGGCTAACTAAATTCTAGGCCTAATTAATTTCATTAAAATGACATTTAGTTTGAAAAATAGTTTATAGTTTCAGTTCCCCCAGAAGTAGATTAAGAGGTGGATATGAGAATGCAAGTGGGAGGCGATTTGGGGCAACTCCAGCAAAAACATGAGACAGGAAAAGGAAAGTGAGCTAATAAAAGGTTCACTGTCAATAAATTACCACAATGGGCAAGTGCAGTTTAATCTCACTGGGGAATTCTAGGAAGCGGCATAGAAAATGTGCCTCAAAACTTAACCCGTCTGAGAGAGGAAGTATAGTCACATACCAACTCCCCATTATGGGATGCTGGGGGTGGGAAAAAGGCTTTAATTGTCCAGCACTTTCCAACCTGCTGCCCGCCTGAGGGTGGAAGAGTGGGTGGTGGTTGAGGGAGAAAGCTGAGTGGGTTTCAGCAGCCACAGAAAGAATGTAAGGAAAAAGAAGCTGGTGCTTGCACCAGAAGTCAAGCCCCGTGTGCACTGAAATGGCAGAGATCTGGGGCAGCAAGAGCAGCTGCTTCTGCAGGAAGAAAAGTCAAAAAGGAAGCAAGTGCCAGCGGACTATAGTGAACTAGAAAACATGGGCTTTCAGTGTCGCTTGTAGATACTACCATTTGTTACAGGCTTCAACCAAACCAAAAAAAGTTACTCATATACCCCCAGCAGCTGCAGCCACACAACCACCACCACCACCCAGTGCCCAGAAAGCTTAGGTGGAAGACAGAGCTGGATTGTTCTGCTTAATAAGGGGAGCGGAACTTAAAGTGTCCTAAGAGAATCAAGGAAAGAAGACATGTCTAGGAGCCTGGGTACTGTGTGAAAGTTGAGGAAGGAAAGAAAAAAATCACCACCCCTCCTCTCCATTCTGCTCTAGGAAGAATAGCTATGTAGAAAAGACTGGAGAAAATAAACTTATAACAGACAAATTTTCATAGATTCTTGTTTCTTAATGTGAGACGCACATATGCATATACAATAAACTTCCTCTCCCCTGTATTCTTAAAAATCTTCAGTGCAAACTACATTATCCACTAACGCTTTGGTAGGAGGTGATTCTAGAGGCACTCGGAAAGTTGCCATGCTCTACATCTGAGGCAGGCGCTGACAAGGGGACAGTGCACATATCCCAGCTATATCCCTGTTCAAAGCACTAACACACCAGAGCTCTAAAACAAGTCACTCGTTCACTGATTCAGTCTCAGACGTACATTTTGGTATTTCCCCTCCATGATCCCCATTAGATGTTTTAAAATTGATACCAGCATTGAACTATGACTTCTGTGGGTTAAAACCCCAAAAGTTTTGATATATTGGGATAACCACATAGCTCAAATCAGTTAAAACATGTATTAAGATTGCCACAGTCCCCACCACTCTTTTGTTTCCCACACATTACACTTGCAGTGACTTTTTCTTTCCTAGCAAAAATGTGTCTAGCAAACATGGAAAACGGAAAACTACTGCTAGCCAGAGCACTGCATGATTCTAGAACAAAAGAGAATGTAAACTTCTCTGTGGAAATGAACGATCCTAAGTCTAAAACAAAAAGTGTGTGTTGTGTATGAAGTTTCTGGAGTCCTTGATTGACCTTTACGCTCAGAAAAGATTACTCTGATGGCACTTTTGTTTTAAATATTAATATTTGATTTTTCAGGTTATAAATTTAAAAGTCTAAAATAAATAAATTTAAAAGCCTACTTTTTCCTTAAGCTTCTCATTTCATTCAGCTTACAAATGTAATTCTGTTTATAATCTAGTAAAGTTTAGCAATTGCTTTTAAGGGTACTTAGAGGAATATTTAGCACCATTTATAAATAGTTAATTAAACCTCTTCAAACATTTTTAAATTCATGTATAAATTTAATATATTTGATTTCCTTTAAGTACTTCAATTGTCTGACTTTAAACCTTCCTAGGTAATTAAATAAATCTCTGAAATCAAATGAATTAAATTCATAAATATGGTGAATCAAATTCTTTTAAATATTCCAGCACTGTAGATCAATTTAGTAATATTTCAACCTAAAACCATACGCCTAAATCAATTACTCAATTACATATTTTATATTGGAATTATAAGGCTGATCTGTTTAACAGAACAAATTGTCTTAAGCATTACAAAAACTTAAATGCCAAATAAACACAGATTCCTTTTTAACACAAAAGCATGTTGTGTTAGATTCTCTCAAATATTGCTGTATTTAAAACTTTACTCCTTTAACTGCCTAGTTGAAAGAGATGACTTCTTTTCCAACCAATGAACAGCACTGTTGATTTTGACCAAGTCACTAGAGTCTTCACAAAACTGATGGAGATCATGAGCCCTATTTATAGTCAATGTGAGGGACTTCAACCTCATGTTGGTGGTCATGTGACCTAATTCCTGAGATTTGAGTCACATTGTAACCAAACTGCAAATCAGATTAGAGTTGTTTGTAACTGTCACTCAGGTAGCTATACCACTTCACTGGATTGTACAGTTCTTCGGCTCCTAAAATATATAAATATCTGCCCTTTTAAATCTAAAAACCTTTTGATATAAATGGAATAATACTCATTCTTTTTCTATATTTCCCAACTCTGCCCCACCCTATAATATCTGTTATGGACATTAAAATGATATTGTCCAAACAGATTCCTGACATTTCAAACAGATTTTGTCTATTTGGTCATGATGTCCAAGACAGTTCTACTGACAGTACTATGTGGAAAGACCACACCAAGTTCCCTCTATGTATCAGTTCCTGGTAGGTATCTGCTATGATCACCTCTGAGATACACCATACTATGAGTGTGGAAATCCAAAGCCTGTTAATGTATGAATTTCAGGCAAACTGTATAAGCACTCAAATTAAAAATGAAAGGGGAGGTAGGGATATATTGTTTAATGACTGACTTTTTAGAGGTCACCAACCCTTAGAGAATCTGATAAATGTTATGAACCTTCTGCACAGAAACACACAAACCCTGTAGTTTATAATTTCCAGGATTTTGTGTTTCCCCTGACATTCACGAACAAATAACACGTTATAAAAAACAACAAAACCTTGGACTAGATGGATCTTTAAGGTCCTTTTCCCAACATGGTCCTGAAAACACAATCCATCAAAGTGACACATTACAGAGGAGATATCAGAAATTTGTTTTATAGGATTGGTTTTCGCAATGACTAATATAGAGAGCTCATCATAATCAAAGCAGAATAAAGTTCAATGGAAATTAAACAGACTAAATTTTCTTTCTTTTCCAAAATTTTTTGTAATTTGTCCTAATTTTCATTAACATGTATGTCAGAAGTAGGGTAGAGTGACAAAGTAACCTAGAAGGTTAGAAAAGATAATTTTATTCAGCTTGGAGAAGTAGTAGTGAAGGTAATTTTTATGATGGGTATTCCAAGTATGTAAAGGGCTTTTATACAATGAAAAATAATAAGCTTATTCTCCATCACTACTAAAGATAAAATATAATTTCAAGATAATAGTATGTTTTTGGGTTTTGTTTGTTTGGTTTTTGGATGAGTTACTTAAGATAATAATGGACACAACTTATCTGGAAATCACAACCTCCAGTGTTCCTCATTTGTCTGGGATTATTAAGGACTACTAAACAGCAAAAGGAAGAAGCACATGTTTTATGAATGAATGAATATGAATGAATGACCTCTTAATATTCCTTTCAAACTGATAAGTCGACATATTTAATTGCAGATTATGTAGTTTTTATATTTGTTTCAGCAGTTGTTTCATCTATACACTCTATGCTATTATATTTACTAAATAGAAATAATCCTATATCATATCATTATATATTTTAGAGTCTACATTTTATCTGCTAATATCAATTCTGTTGAGTTTAAATTCTCCATTGATAGCATAAGTTTAAAGAAAGAGTTATAGCTACTTTAGACTCTCTGTGGGCCCTCTATGTGCTAAAAGCTAAAGGCAAACTTCTAATATGTTTTACCTTGTGGAGTATTTTTGGAGGTTTAGTGGGTTTTGAAATTATTTTATCTGTAAAGCCCCCCACCAAAGCCAGGGCTCCTGCACTGAACACATTCAAGGCTTGGGTTTAGGCTGCCTGGCTCATAGAGTAACACAGAAAACAAAGCTCTCATGCATGAGGCCGTCAACAAAAGCAACACACTTTCTTTAAAGTTTCAGTTCAATAAATGTTTGCCTTACGGGAAAGATCTTTTGCTTTTGAGACTTTTTCACTCAAATGCCTTCCTTTTAAGTCATGTTTAAAAAAATATGCCTTTATTGTTGTTGCTAGAGATGGGACTCTCCAAGGTGCCTACAAAAACAATGAGGTTATAGTGAATTGAAAGACAAAAGGCTTGAACTCTATGACCTTGGGTAAGTCCTTACATCTCTATGGTAAGAGGTAATGAGAGTAAGGTATATAAAAACGAATAGACCTAAAACCATAAAAACCCTAGAGGAAAACCTAGGTAATACCATTCAGGACATAGGCATGGGCAAGGACTTCATAACTAAAACACCAAAAGCAATGGCAACAAAAGCCAAAATTGACAAATGGGATCTAATTAAACTAAAGAGCTTCTGCACAGCAAAAGAAACTATCATCAGAGTGAACAAGCAACTGACAGAATGGGAGAAAATTTTTGCAATCTATCCATCTGACAAAGAGCTAATACCCAGAATCTACAAGAAACTTCAACAAATTTACAAGACAAAAACAACCCCATCAAAAAGTGGGCAAAGGATATGAACAGACACTTCTCAAAAGAAGACATTTATGTGGCCAACAAACACGTGAAAAAAAGCTCATCATCACTGTTCATCACAGAAATGCAAATCAAAACCACAATGAGATACCATCTCACACCAGTTAGAATGGCGATCATTGAAAAGTAAGGAAACAACAGATGCTGGAGAGGATGTGGAGAAATAGGAACGCTTTTACACTGTTGGCAGGAGTGTAAATTCCGTTGTGGACAAGAGTATGGCGATTCCTCAAGGATCTAGAACCAAAATACNAAGACATTTATGTGGCCAACAAACACGTGAAAAAAAGCTCATCATCACTGTTCATCACAGAAATGCAAATCAAAACCACAATGAGATACCATCTCACACCAGTTAGAATGGCGATCATTGAAAAGTAAGGAAACAACAGATGCTGGAGAGGATGTGGAGAAATAGGAACGCTTTTACACTGTTGGCAGGAGTGTAAATTCCGTTGTGGACAAGAGTATGGCGATTCCTCAAGGATCTAGAACCAAAAATACCATTTGACCCAGCAATCCCATTACTGAATGTATACCCAAAGGATTATAAATCATTCTACTATAAAGACACATGCACATGTATGTTTATTGCAGCACTAGTCACAATAGCAAAGACTTGGAACCAACCCAAATGCCCATCAATGATAGACTGGATAAAGAAAATGTGGCACATATATAACAGGGAACACTAGGCAGCCATAAAAAAGGATGAGTTAATGTCCTTTGCAGGGACATAGATAAAGCTGGAAACCATCACTCTCAGCAAACTACACAGTAACAGAAAACCAAACACCACATGTTCTCACTCATAAGTGGAAGGTGAATAATAAGAATACATGGACACAGGGAGGGGAACATCACACACCAGGGCCTCTCAGGGGTCGGGGGCTAGGGAAGGGATAGCATTAGGAGAAATACCTAATGTAAATGACGAGTTGATGGGTGCAGCAAACCACCATGGCACATGTATACCTGTGTAACAAACCTGCACATTCTGCACATGTATCCCAGAACTTAAAGTATATATATTTTAAAAAGTGTAAAAAAAAATTGGACAGTGAGAATGGAGGGAGTAAATGTCTTCAGGAGTTGGGCAGCTACTATAAAAATGTGACTTTGGAGACTGCATGCTTCCTCTAATGGCATCCAAATCTGAATTTAAAAAAAAAAATCAGCAAAAAAGACGTCCATAAGGTAGATTAAATCCGAGCATTCAGAGTCTGACGTGTTTTTGTCCCCTCCTACGCTAACATTCCTGATCTATAAAGACGTTGGCAAATCTCCATGGATCTTCGCCTTGTAGAAAAAGTGGCCTAGAAGTAAAATAACTTCTATGAAGTTCCTCAGTGCTGCTGTAACCAAACCTGTCAATATGTTAGTAAATGTTTCCATTTTGCCCTCACTTTCCTTAGGGCCCAGTCCCTTTTTTCAACACCGCATATTTTTCATAGAACACTCCAATTACCAATTGGGAAAAAATGCTTCCTATTTATGCTGAACTAAAACATGCCATATACTAGAACTTAAAGTCAGAATATGCAAATCCATAAAATAAAGCAAAATGACAAGTCACCACAGGAGATATATTTTAGTCCAATCATATATAAAATCCAGAAATTATGCTAAGTTGGCAATCGCTAAAAAAGGCATGTATTCCTCTAATCATTCATCCAATTATCCATTCATTTTTAAAATTCAGTCATCATATACTGCAGTCCTATTATGTGCTAGGCACTGAGGATAAAAAGATGAAGGAAACAGACACATCTTTCAAGGGGAAACTGCCTGGAATCTGACAGGAGACATGGTGTTGATCATAAGACAGTGTACGAGAGGATTACAGATGCTGTTCTGAGCAAAGAGAAGGGATACCTTGCTCACATAAGGGAGGAGATGGGAGCTCTAAAGGTTTCTTGAATAAAGAGTTCTAAATGATACGCAGGAGACAGCTGGGTAAAAAGAATAGTATTTTAAAGCTAATAGTTGTTTTTCACATATAACAACAAAACACAATCCCAGCATGTAAAAGTTTTCCATGTTTTTTATATCCACGGAAAACTCAGATCAGATCTAAGGATAGCACACAAAATTATCTCGCAGTTAAAATCCTCTTTTTCCCTTGCACATGCGTGCATGCATGCACACGTGTGCGCGCGCACACACACACACTCTTACTAAAAGTCCCAAAGTCTTAAAGACGTGTATTTGCAAAGGAACATTCAATGGCCCTTTCAACCAGTGAACTAAATTTAAAAGAAACTATCTTATAAAAATTGTTATAAATACACTTAACAAAGAAGATTAATTCTTGAGACTCCTTGCACATTCCAAGTGACCCAGAGGAGCTGTATCTTCATCCTTCCTCCTTGCTGAAGTTACTTTTGTTTTCATCTGACTGTACTTTTATCAGTACTAATTGGGACATTCTTCCTGCCAGGGCTTAGCATTTTCAGATTTTTTTGTAGGTCCTGATTTAATGGCAATGACATTAAGGTTTCTATCCACTGGGTCACATAAAAGCCAACTAAAACAGGCTGCAAAAGAGGAAGAGTGTTGAGTATCAAAAGGAGTGGGCAGGAAGAAGACTGTCAATGTGCTTACCTCGCTGTACAGACGTGATAGCTGGTGCTCGCTCTAGTTATTAGCACAGCATGTTGAAGGTCTACTGAGAGTTTCTATTGAGTCTCCTCCCGATGGGATAAAGCTCAGGAAGGAGGAGAAGGCTACAGTCTATCTTTGATTTTGCGGACACTGAACCAAATATTCCCGTCTCAGTAAAATAGCAGAGACACAGGCCAATCTCCAAATCAGCTTTCTGAGCCTTTCCCAAAAGGTTCCAGTCAATTTATCCACCCTGGTGAAACCTGGACATTGCTATAAAAAAAGACCCAAAGAAAGACGCAGTACTTTGAGGAGGAGAGAGCAGAGGTATGAAGTATGGCCAAGAGTTGAGGTTTTTAAGCCAGCCTTGAGTCAGTTGCTGCCTAAATTCTGTGGGAGCCAGACAAGTATCTGAGGGAAGCAAGTGTGGGAACTGCTTAGAAAACAGAGAGAACCAGGACAAAGTGGCAAGTCCAGGCCCTATCCAAAGGGCAGCCACTATTCAACTCTAGCCCAATATTTTGCCATGACAGCATGCAGGTCTAGTATGGCAAATGTGATATTTTAAGAGAAGTGAAAATACAAATTTTAGTGTGAAATCCCCCAATTCTGAAATGTTGGCAATGAAAGTAAAAGTCATCCAGGTCAAAAAATACACCTGGTGCTAGATGCAGCTGAGCAACCACTGGTTTACATCATCTGATCCAAATTCTAAAGTAAAAGTTTGCAGTTCATCTCCGTAGCACAAAGTAATAGAGATCCTCCCAGAGCTTAGGCACCTGAACTGTGCTACTTTTTAAGTCAGAAGGGCCCTAAGGGGCATACCAGCTGGCCTTGGATATAAACACATTATGTTTTCTTCTCTCTTCTTAAAGCAAACTTAACATTAGGTTCAAAATTTCCAAGGAAGAGAAGTAAAAAGGGAACTGATATTGGTATTTTGCCTTTCTTTTAAAGGTTTTAGAGGGCATGTGGGACTAGTAAGTAGTTTACATTTGATCTCTACAGTCAGTCTTATTTATTAAAATAAACTTGCCCGTTCTTATTTATTGAAATACGTTTGCTCTGACTCTCAGATGACTTACTTTCACAGATATTAGGACTGAATGATCTGAGTCTCCTGTTAAAGAGTATTGTAGATAAAATGAGGGTTCTTTAACCTGGCTTTCCTCAGCATTTCAGGGATTGTTAAGAGCAATTTCATTACACAAGGACACCCCAGGTGAATTTCCTGATGGTCAAAAGGAGTTCAGGACTAGAAATTACATCAGAAGTCTGACAAAAGGCTTCACAACCACAGGGCCTGATTCCCCAAAGTGGGCAGTCAATGAGCAAGGATGGAAAGTGCTCTGTCCTGGGTAGGCAGGGGCAGCAGCCTTACCTTAGAATCTCCAGCAAATGCAGAGCATGGGGGTAAGCAGACTGACGTAGCGGAGGAGGACGGATTCATGCACTCTTTCAGTAAATATTTATTTAATGCCTACTGCAAGCCAGGTATTGTTCCAGGTGCTGTGAATCACTGCTAATTAAAGTTTCTACTACTATTAAACAAAATTCTAAACAAACAGACACATATTATAATGTTGGACAGCACCCAGTGCCACGGGAGAAAGGAGAGAACTAGGAAGGATAAATGGGCCAATATGATAGAATAACAAAGCTGCTTCTAAAATGTTTCCCTAAGGCCTCCTCAGAGAGCATTTCCTGGATAAGAGGAGCAAGAAACATCAGTATACTTTGGCACTCATATCTTGGTTCACTATGCAGAAAAAAAGAATATCAATTTGAAATCCAGCCAAATTAACTAAAACTTGTATTATTAGGCCACCTTTAATTCCTTATGTCTTAGTTTCTTCACCTGTAAATGGCAATAATACTAGCTACTCATCTCAAAGGATGAAGTGTAGGTTACACATGGCAATGACCCAATGTGCTGTACAGTGAGCTCGGAACAGTCAGCATGGTGTGAGCCACAGCGTGACTGTCACTGGTACCTAGCACAGTGTCTGCCTCCAAGTAGTTACTCAGTTCCTTTTCTCTCCTCATCTCCCTTAGAGTGAGGGCACAAGGTGGGTATGAACTTGCATGTCTGTGTTCCACAGCAGACATGCTGGGGCTGAAAAGAGCTAAACAGTTCTTTTGGAACCAAAGTAAGAAGCAGAGTTCCATATTATTAGCTCTTTTTTTCTTTTTCCCTTCCACACCTATTTCATTCATTTTTGTAGAGATGGGGGTCTTGCTGTGTTGCCCATGCTGGTCTCAAACTCCCAGCCTGAAGTAATCCTGCCTCAGCCTCCTCAGTAGTTGGAATTGTAGGCATGTGCACCGTGCCTGGCTCCTTTCTACACATATAGTTAAAATGTATACATTAATGAAGAATTAGCAACTTTTGAAAGCATTTGATGGGCCATATTATTTCTCTCACACAGTGTTTCATGGTCAAAAGAAACTTGCTTCCATAAATTAAAAACTATGAAAAAAAATGAACAGTTTTGTTAAATAGTTGTGTTTTATTCCTTCTTTCAAATAGTATGGCTATAATGGGACTTTAGATTGATTTATATGGGTTGATGACTGCCAAAAAGTCAAATGACAAAATTTTCCAATGCAAAAGTAGTAACTCCAGTAAAATGAACAAAATACTCCAAACATATATTTGATGAATTGTGACACCAGTTGAATACTGCCCGTCAGATTTTTCAAAGGTTGTTAAAAATGGGTCCCTTTAGCGATGCAGGTAAGGGAAAAGGAAGAAATTGATTTCAAATTAAAATTTTAAACTGCTTTTGCTACTGCTGGTGCCACTTCAAGTCACAAAGACTCGATACCTCCTTTGTGAAGTGGTAGCTGAGGAGATTCTGGCATCCACTGAGACCAATGAAAAGCCCAAGGAAGGAATGAAGACTGAGAGCCACCACCACATTAATTTGAAGGTGGATTGGCAGAATACATCTGTGGTGTAGTTTAAGCTTAGGTGGTATATACCACTTAGTAAACTAATGAAAGCCTATTGTCAATGAGGCAGATCAAATTCCAATCAATAAAACAGGCATATCTGCACAGTTAAATACAAGGATGAAGATACAACTAATGTATTCCAGCAGCAGACAGGAGGTGTCTACTAACAAATGAACCTACTACTTAACTCCAGAACTCTTTTTCTACAGACTAAGAATGCAGTCTCAACTAGGAAACTATAACTTGGTTTTGCCACATCCTGACTACTATAGTATTCTGTGTTCTTTCATTTTCCTCTTCCCTATTCCTTTATTGTATATAAAGTAGCTTGTGTATGTGCACAAGCATACTGCTTTTTTTTTTTTTTTTTTTTTTTTTTAACTAAATGGCCAATGGTATTTTTTGATGGACATGAAATGGAGATGAGATGGGGAAAGTACTGGATCTGTGAAAATGCCCCTTTCTTCATTAGTTGCATGCTCATTCAGCTCTCATTTTATATTGCAGTAAGTTATTTTGTTCTCAGTTTTAACAATAACAACAAAATCCTTGAATATCTTCAATTGGCTCACTTGGAGAATTTGAACATTTTTCATTCATCACTGCAAAACCAAAGCCAATTTTATAACTTTTTGCATATAGCTGTTACACTTAGGGCAATATCTTTAAGTAGGGATAAATTACTCTAAAAAAATGAATCCTCAATAGTGTTCCCTTCCAGTGTCTTGTTTAAATAAACTTCTTGTTTAAAAAATAAATAAATTCACAAACTTAATCCCACAGCTGCTTACCTACATTTGGCCAAAATGAATCAAATTGATTTTCTCACTCACTATTACAAAGATGGTGTGTGTTTACCTCTGGAAAACTACCTCTAGAAAATCTATTTGAGAAGTGATAACAATAGACAATCATTACTTTATGAGGAACAATTAATTTGTAAATGTCCGATTTAGCATATAGCCTGCATATCTGCACATTTATTCTAATTTTTTTCAAAATAATTAAATGTATTAAACCAGAGGCTGAATAAATCACATTATAAAAATTAATGTTTCTAGACTTAACATATCGGTGGAGAAACCATGCCTGGTAAACTCCATGCGATGTCATAGGCAGAAGGAAAACAAGAACAGCACATCTTTGACTCGAAACAATGAAATTACATTGTAATATCCTTTTCCACCATCCAATACAGAAATTACAGGTCAGATTTGCCTTAGAATAACTAAACAAGTCTTAGACACATTTTGAAAACCCTTTGTTGATTAGTATTCCAACTTTAAGCAATATCTAACCTAAGTTCATGCAAATATAATCCTTTGGACTACTGAATAATGTAACACTCCTCACCCCAATTCTGGAGGTCTCTCCTTCTCCTTTTTTATCCATAGTGCATATCTTACTTTTTCTATATGTACGTGTATATATGTATATACTATGCCTAATGTTTATGGCCTGCTTCCTTCAAAAGACTGTAAGACCCACGAGGGCAGGAATCTGTATTGTGCTCAGTGATATGTCCAGAACACTTAGAACAGCCCCTAGCACCAAGTAAGATTTCAATAAATGTGTTGCCTTGCCTGGATGAATCTAAATGCATTATGATTAAATGCATAAAACTTATTCTTTAAAGCAACACAATCAGTGGGTTTTATTGGTAAGATGAGTTTTTCCCCCATTTAAAAAATGTACATTTATTTTCCAATTATGAGCCTATTGCTTTCACTGCCAGGTGCTCTTAAAGCAAGTTACACTTGTGGTAATGCAGGTAAAAAATAAAAGGTCATGAAACCACCATGTGGGTATATGGGTATAGGAGAAAAGGGGTCATGCCAATGGATTTCACATCCTCATAACCAGTGATCTCATATTTAATAGCTCTAGGCCAAAAAACTTAAAATGCTAGTGTACCAGAATACTTGCAGCCACACAACCCGGCCCAGAAATCAATGCATGCCATTGTGACATTAATGCAACGAGCAGGCTTCCTGCAGGTAACAACCTCTGACCTCAGAGCATTCATTAGGACATAGTCACAGTTTTATCTATATTTATGTTCACTTTATTTTTCTCATTAAAAGCAAAATGCAAAACATCCATGCTGAACACTTTCAAATATAAATATAATTCCCAGGTACAAAGTTCTCCTTCACATGGATGGCCCTTTCTCTTTCATTTTGAGTTGATCATCAAATCAACTATTTTTTCCAGCCTTCTTATAAGGAAACATGTACCAAAGTCTCACATATTAAAAGTGATCTTCTAATGCGGGCTCTGTCATATCCTAAGGCATATCATATATGTTCCTGAATCTTCAGTTTACTTATATGTTGACCAGAGCCAATGCCATGCAGAATTGTCAAGGTTTAGAGTTACTGAACGCAAAGTCTAGGCTATGGTTCTAGAATGTAGCACTGTGGCATAATATCTATTCAGAAAATAATCTGCATTTTACTAACTGCTTTAAGAAGCAAAATCATGAGCGGCATTTCTTCTGTTACAATAATGTAGCCATGCCCTTGTCATCTGAGTTCTGGGGCCTTACCTGGGGGCTAAAAGGGAGCAGAAGGTAGCAAGGGAAGAGGGTAGGGTTCTTGCCCTCTTACTTCTATCCAGGTTTGCGTTAAATTAATATAAATGGTTTGAATTGGGAGAGGGAAGAGTTCATCTTCCTTCACCTGAGAAGGCAAATATGTGCCCAAGTTAATTTTCCAAATAAAACTACACGGTGCCTGGAAAGGATGAACCAAATCCTTCAGCCTAGAGTCTTGACAAATGATTGCTGTATTTAACTTGCCTTTAAAATGGACCATGTTGATTTCAATAAATTGCTTGGTGGCAACCAATGTAGATCAGAACAAAGGGCACATCACAGAATGTCAGAACTATGTAAGGTCTCTGGAAGGCATGTAAAACTCTATGAAGATCCCTACCCCATTAGCATTGGGCATGTATCTACTTTGGCATGTAGGGGCTTAGACTCATATTTAAGTTTTGAATAATAAGAAAATGTAACATCCATACACCTAAATGTTATAGAACAAATTCATACCTATCACTCAAATGGAAGATTCACACTAACTCTAGGGAGAGTTTTTCTTTTTAAGTGTGGGGAAAGTGTCCTCATTTCATTGGAGTGATATCATGGCAACTTCGGTGCTGTTCTATCATGCCTTCAGGCCACAGCACATTCTAACGTCCAATCTTTGTGACAAAGCACTGGAACACAGTCACCAGCCTCCTCAACAGATGAGCTGCAACTCCCCTGCAAAGCAACTAACCAACCATTCTAAATTCAAGTCATCAAAGAAAGTTTTCTGCTTAAAATGAACTTCAAAAAGGTGAGTCACTCTTTTTCACAGTCAGCAAGTTTCCTACGGGTAGAAAGAGAGGGAATGATCACTTATGCTTCAGTGCTGAAAAGACGGGCTATGTCTGTCTTCATGCCTTTTCAAAACAAAAGTATTTTAGTAACTGCAGCCGCAGATGTCAAAAGGTACTCCCCAGGGTCATCATCATCACTATAGAAATGGATAACCCTTAAGTGAGAATGCATTCATGTGCCAGTCACTGCCCTATGTACTTTGTAAGCATCATCTCATTTACTCCTGACTACAACTCACTGACATTATTACCCCATTTTTCCAGATAAAGAAATTCAGATTTAAAGACGTCAACAAGGCTACTGAAGAAATAACTAGTAAATAAAAGAACTCAGGCTCCAGGAGTCAACTTCTTCACATCACTGGCATTCCTTTGGCATCCCAGTCATACCATGTCTGGGTTTCTCCATCTTAGTCAGGCCCATCAAATCTGAGTCCTTAATGGGCCTTCCTATATTTTGCTGTAATAGTAAAAGTGTAATAATGGTAGTGGTGTAATACCACTTCCGCTAGTTACATTGTAATCACTAAATCTTCCATCTAAGAGGAAAACAGAAACCACACCAAATGTCTTACCAGAGAGAATCTGAGATAAGAAATCAGTTAAATTGGTGTTGTGGAACTGAAAAAGTAAACAAAGAACACGAAGGCAATCCAGGCATCAAAACCAGAAGAAGCAACAAGCACCCCTAGGGAATGTAAGGAAGAGGCAGGGTAATTAGAATCTGGAAGTTTGGAGGAGGAACTCTGCAGAGCTGGGTACCAGACTTCTGAGGAGCTGCCCAGCTGGTACTGGGTGTACCAAAATGAACTGGCGACTGAAACTAAACACTGTTGCTAGGGTGAAAACAGGAACTGCAAATATACAGGAAGGAGCAAATGCTTCTCCTCTCCTCTAGTCTCCCAGTCTTCCTCTAGTGCTCCTATAGGCAGAATCTAAGGACTTGAAGAACCAACTTCAGGAACTCCCAGCCCCAAAACAAAGCTAAGTACAGAAGGGTGGGTTTGAAGTTGGAGACAAAGCTTAAGTACTAATTAGCACACCTCCATTAGGGCAGGTGTGCTGGTAAACAGAAGAGAAAGGGCAGGCTGAAGGAGCTCATCACCAAACATCCTGTCCTCTCGACTGATGGTGAAGTGTGACCTCTAATGATTCCCACCAAAAAGACTCTTCCCATTTGATCTGGTCCCCATTGAATGACTTTATGAGGGGAAGAAAATCAGTCTGGATTGAATGCCCACAATGTGTGAATATTGTACTGAGAATTTTATCATGTGCATCCTAATATTTAATCTTTAAAAAACAGTCAGTTCTGCCAGCATGCAGCACAGGCATTAGGAACAAACACCTTGCTATGCAAAATCACATGGTAAAAACCATAGGGCTCATGGGAAAATTGGGGCTGGGGTCACTCATAAAGTTTTGTTAGTGACATGGAGGAACCTAATAAAAATAGCACAGTTTTACAAGTATTAGATGATTAAGAACTACATAAATGCCACAGTAAGTATGTATGGAACTTCATGAAACTTTATCTTGAAAAAGGCTCAAAGTTTGCTTGTGGGAGTGGGTGGTCAGTCGTGCTGCACTCGAGCCTGGGTAAAAGAGCAAGACCCTGTCTTGAACAAACAAACAAACAAAACAAGAAAAGAAAAGGGGCACACTCCTTTTCTTGGACCAGCATGCTATTTTCTCATTTAAGACACATCACTTGACAGTATGATGTCAAGGCAGCAGAACCTGAGGGCAGCTTTCAGTGCAGTTTTACTAATGACCTTTTCCAGGTGGGAGCATAGTGCCCTGGGACGAAATGGCTGGTGATCTCAAGCTTCTTTAGGTCAGTGTTTAACGCAGAGCTGCTGAACAAAGGAATTCGTGTCTCTCTCGTACTTTCTCATAAGTGCATTTCTAGATCTGAGTCATAGTGATCCTCAAAAGATGTTTGATAATACTTCAAACACATGGAAATACATGTCCCAATCTCTGTGGTCCAGAAATAAAACATAACATGAATTGCTAAGTTTGTTCTTCCATCCTTTGCCACAGTGATCTTTCTAAAATGCAGAAGTCAATAATGTTATTCCTGGGCTTAATTTCCTTCAGTGGCTCCCTACTGCCCAAAAGATAAAGTCCAAGCTCCTTAGCATGAAGGACGGACTCCTCCTAGACGTGGCACCTGTTTGCACATCAATCTTCACCTTCAGCTAAGCCCCTACCTAAGCCATGGTCCAGTAAGCTGAACTATTTGCTTTCCCACACATAATTTCAGAGCCACATGAATTTGCCCACACTAATCCTTAACCTGAAGTGCCCATATCCTCTATGCCTACCTGCTCAACACCAAGCCACCATTTTGCTCATAGCCTCCTCTGATAGAAAGTTCTTTCCAATCCCCTCATCTTTCGAGGCAGAATGAACCACTCCTTTTGTGTGGCCTCACTGTACCCTATGCTTGCTAACTCCTATCATAGCACTTTGCTGTGCGTATTTGATTGAAGGTCCGCTCCCCTTACCCACCTTTAAAAAACAAAAACAAAAACAAAAAAAGCCACAAGCTATCTGAGGGTTCTGGCCATGCCCGAGTAATCTCTGCATCCCTGGCACCTAGCTCATCGCCTGGTAACTGTGTCATGAATGTTTACAGAATGAAGCAATGGCTACATTATCATAACAGGAAAAGAGTGCAGTAATATAGATTAAGCTGTACCTTTTCTTTTCTCCACCTGAAATCTAGAAAAGACCCTCAGTGCCACTAAGTAAGTTTCAATGTAGAGTAAAACCTACTGAATTGGTAAAGGCAAGGTGATTACCAAATGTATCAAGTGATTTTGCCAAGATGAAGATGGCCTGGGAACACCAAGGTGGTTACATTTGCCAGTTAAAATCCTCAAATCTTTCTTCATTCCTATTTCTCTCCTCTATCACCAAATCTCAACATTTCTTTCTTTACAAACTTGGTGACAGACCAAAACATCTCAGCCTTCCCTTGACTATGTTTTAGGACCACAGCATACATTAGATAGCTATTCTCCAAAATTCATGCTCCCTTTCTATAATGTAGAGCTGTTGCCAGGAAGTGACTGCCTAGTCTGAAGTTCTATTTACCCTACTTGCAATAAGGTGTGCTAGTGAATGTTAGGCCACGGAATGTGAGCAGAGATGATGTGTACCACTTCCAGGCCAGGCCCATGAAAAACTTCCTCATAGTGCCCCTATATGCTTCTCCCTTCGCTGCCAGCAGTGGTGAAATTTGGGGTCTTAAGTGATGGAGCCACAAAAGGAAGCTGCTTGGATTCTGGATCACCATGTGAAGTAAAGTATCCTCTGTCCAGCAGCACCCACGTTTCACTGATATGTATAGAAATAAATTCCACATACCAATTCACTAAAATATTGAAGTTTGCTTTTTTACAGCACCAAAAAATCAGGACAACTGGAAATATTTACGGTTTTAGTTAAAACCATCTCCATGGGCATGATACTGAGGGCTATGGAATTGCCCTTGACCACAGGAATCAAACCTCTTAAGAGTATACTATTGCTATTTGAAAATAATTACAACCATTATATTGATTAAAAATAGCCACCATTTACTGACCTTTCCTTTTGTGCTAGGCAGGGATCATACTCTGTGTTTTATGGATTTCTAAAAATCATATATATATGTTTACAGAATATACATATATACATATATGTGTATATATATTATATAATACTATATTTTGTATTATATGTATAATATATATATTATATACACATTATATAATACTATATTATATACTACATATACTATAATATATATTATATACGGTGTATATATTATATATACCACGTAATATATATACTATATATTACATATATATACTATATGTGGTAGATATTGCTACTATGTCTCATTTTGTAAAGGAGAAAGCTTAGAGGTAAAAGGTGAAAGCCTAGGTTACACAGTTAGAAAGTTTCATAGCCAAAGCTCAAGCTCCACTGTCTTTCTCCAAAGCTCATGCCTTAGCTCTTTGCTACCCTGCCTTCTGAGAAAAAAGGCAAGCAAGATAAGAATGTGGTATAATGGCTCTTGCTCCAGTTACCACGTGAAACTGCATTTTACAATATAAATGTAAATTTATTTTCTGCCATACAGAATAGGCAACTTGGTATTTTAGTTAACACCACTGAAAAGTTGTGTAAGTCTAACTTCAGGGTTTCCCAGTCCAATGGAGGCAGCTGGATAACCAAGATGCTTTTCTGATGCTCACCTCTGCCTTCCCCATTCCCCAAGTGCAGCATTCCACCCTTCACTCCATGAGGACCTCACATGGATGCCTCACATGTTTCATCTGACCATCTATGACCATCTTTTCATTCAACCACCCATTTCCAAATCCAGATTTTGGAGTTAGCTTTTATAATAGCAGTCCCTCTCCAGAGTGTATACTAAGTATCACTAAATTAACCATTTCATCATAATAAATTTTCTCCCTCTCTTCAACAAAATTCAGATGACAGTTAGCTTGTATTGTGGTAACCATTGTAAGAAATGTATCAGATCCCAAAATAAATCTACCATAATGTTTTTTGAAAATTAATTCATCTTTCCTTGTTTATGACTGAACACGTTCCAAATTACATGCTGATGGGACACCTATTAGTCACTGACTACAACTTATCTTAACCAGCTGTTCCTGACAAAGTGTTTCCCAGCAGACAACAGGGGAGCCAATTTGTGAAACGGTAACCAGAGATGCTGGAGGTCACCTCACATAGAGCACTGACCTCTTAACCCAAGAGGCTCTGCTCAGGTAGTTTATGCGCCAGCCTTGGCACAAAATACAATTTGTTGAGTTAAAATGAAGACAAAGACAAATTAGGCACTTCTATGAGAGTGCTGAATTTTTTTTTCTATTGCTATGGTAACACTACTCCATTGTAGGAGAAGGAAAAAAAAGAGTGGCCTTAACAAATAAGCTATAAAATCTGTCAATGGTGTATCAAAAAGGACTTTTAAAAGATATTCCTTTCAATTATTTCACTGCTAGAAATGTATCCAAGAGCAATAGTCTGTTAAATGTGCAAAATATGTATGTATCGGATGCTTATAACATTTTATTAAAGATACTTGTCCAACAATTAAATTATGGTGTATTCATACAGTGGAATTCCAGAGGACAGGTATGAGTTAGGATGTAGACGAATACTTATTGATGTGGATACATGCGCATCATGTGCCATTAAGTCAGTATGTGAGTTACAGGATAGTACTTATCATTTGATTCTGTTATAAACATTTCCCAGAGAAAAATGTCTGAAGATATTTACATCAACATACTAACAGTAGGAGTTATTTCTAGTGAGAGAAATTTTGGGGGTGATTGGAAATGCTTGCCATGTGCTTTTCTGTATTTTCTATGATGATTTTTCATATTTGTGTATGTAATATAAATAGAAAAAAACGCAACTGTGGCTGATTACACTATTTATTCAAAAATATCCACTGCCCCTTCTTACGGACCCTTTCCTGGTGCCTCTTTTTATGGGAGGAGTATAATTCTTGTCCCCACAGACATCAGGCTTAATGATGTGACGTACTTTGACTAATGAAATAAAAATAAAACAGGAGTGAAAGGGACACATACAACTCCCAACAGAAACCTTGAGACTTATCATGTGCTGCCATCAATTTTTTTTCCTTCACCCTGAGAGAGGCATGCTCTAGACAGGAGATGCTTCTTGAGCCTGGACAGCAAAAAGATGTGAAGCAGATTTGAGCTGACCTGCCATAGCCAAAATACAAGAAAGAAAGAAATCTTGGGTTGCCATAAGCCACTGAGATACGGGGCTGTTTGTTACCATGGGATAAGACATTCTAAGCTGACTAATAAAGCAAATTTACCAACCCCACCTCTCCCAAGACCAAACTAGGATTTAAATAATAATAACAGTCCCTCAGTTATTTCCAATTAGTGCTGGTATTCCATATTAAATTCAAACCTCTCTGCTACCAATATTTTTAAACTGTTATTTATGGGAGAGTTTATTGCTCCCAGCCTCTCATTCTTTCTTTCTGCCTCCCCACATCATCTCAGAGTCACGGTGATTATTCCTTTGCCTTTCATGATTGTTTCTTTTAGGCCTTCCTATTCTCCCTGTAGTCCATGACTGCCCATTCCACGTCTGTATATGGTGGCTGTGGCCAATGATATTACCCTTCAACCCTCTTTTTAATATTTACTTATTTTTAAAATGCTATTTTAATATATACTTTTAAAATTTAATTTTAATTGACAAATAATTGTATTTATGTATATATAAGCTATATGTATGTATTATAGGGGTATACTGTGATGTCTTGATACATGTTTACATTATAAAATGATTAAATTAAGCTAATTAATAAATCCATAACCTCACACACTTATTTTTTGTGGTAAAATATTTAAGACCTACTCTTTTTCAGCAATTTTGAAATTTACAATGATTATTGAAGTCACAAATCAATCTTCTTTACACACTGTTGTGGGATTCATGTTCCTTAAACACTACTCTCCAATTTACCACCACTAGTTCAAAGCTCCCCAGCCCGTTAGCCTAGAATTCAGGAACTGCTTAATTCTTCAAGCTCACTACCCTCATAACACAAACTCTCAGCACCAGCCAAACTGTTTCATTATTTCCTCTGCATATCTCACACATTCCCAGAATTGAGACTATCAAGATGATGGCAGTAGCCTGAACCCTCTGGAGAAAGGTTAAACTGGTGGTAGAAGGAATCATTTAATGGGTGACTGACACACTGCAACACAGGTAGCATAGCCTTGAGGTACAAAGTAGACAGACTGACAAGACATGGTGATAATCGCCTACAATTCCTCCCATCCCTGAACACACAAGACCTTTTTCCTTTCTCTTAGAATCTAGGCTGGCTTTGTGACTTGTTTTGACCAATAAAAGTGCAGTAGAAGTGATGAGAGACTTCCAAGAGGTTAAAAGACCTGGTGGCTGCCTCTTTCTCAGAGCCCTGCAGTTAAGCTCCAAGCGAGTCCAGGACAGACTACTGAAGGATGAGTGGTCACATGGAGAGAAGCCCTGAAGGATGTGGCCATCTGGGACTTATCTGCTCCAGCCAAGATTCCAGCTGAATGCCACCTGAGTGACCCAAGCCAAAAGTACATGGAACGGAGTAAGTCTCGGTCAACCCAATCCACCCAGACTTGGGAGGAAAAATAAATCGTAGTTCTCTGTAATACTTTGTTTCACAGCAACAGATAACTAAGACAAAAGGTATGCTCCTTACTTCTGCCCTTAATACAGTATCACTCAAGCCTCTAGGCAGACAGTGGTATATGGATTCCAAAAGTCAGTACTCTCTGGCACAGTGGTAGCACTGAGGTACCCTTAGATGACTAAACAGGCAGTGAATTTAAATGGTGGCAAGAGGAGTAGGAGTGCACATGCAGTGGGAGAGCAAAATGATGATAGAGGCCAAATGGTAAGTGTTGCCAATAAACTAGTCCATAAGATATAAAGAGATGAAAACCTAGGGATGGTAGAAGGTCCCAGCTGAAGGTATGGGCAACAGCCAGTACAATTTAAGTTTCTGTGACTCTGTTTCCACAAGTTAAGGAGGACTCAGAAAGAGTCAGGTGGCATCAATAACGCCTAAATCTATTTCCACCATTCATATCTGCCACACTGTGGTTATCAGAAAGGGATGTAAATCCATCATGGGCAGAAGCACAAACCTACCAACAATCAGAGCACTGAAGCCGCAGGTGGCAGAGACTGCTAGTTGATCATCAAACTAATTTCTTCCTGTTCCTGGGCACACGATCAGACGACATTCCCCAGCCTCCCTAGCAGTTGGATGAGTCCATGTGACTGAGTTCCAGCCAACAGAATATGGACGGAAATGATGAATGCCACGTCCCAGCCTGGCCAGCAAACACCTCCACACTCTCCTGCTTACCCAGCAACCTTGCAAATTACATGCTGATGGCCATGGAGCCTCAAGACAGAAAGATCGATCATGAGTCACCGATTTACTCCTTGCAGGAGAGCCGCCACCTAAACCAGAACTGGTGACTGAAAAAGTGGTGTACTACTAAGATTTGGGCATTTATCTTTTATGCCCTTATAATAATCCTAGATGCACATATGGCAGCACTAAGCATCTACCCCTGAAAATATTCTTTAGAGCAAAGATATCCCACAAGGCTCTCCAGGTGTTTTGGAAAACTATAATATAGTAATGAAAAGTCCTTAGCTATTTTCAGTATTCAAAATGCCTAATGAAAATTCTACATTTAGGTTTCCAGGCTAATTAAAACATCAAGCCTCTCTGCTTTTGGCTGGGATGCATCACTTGAGCTAGCAGCACTGGCCAACTCGTGCCAGTCAGGAGCCTAGAGCTGCAGTATGGCCAAATAAATATCCCTGTAAAATGCAGCTTGTTTAGTCAACAAAAATCTTTCATTACATGAAATACTAGAAGTGATACCTGGTGGTACAAAGATTTGGAATCACTGCTCTCACATACCATATCGATACAGCTGGGTCCCTTCACGTTATTTTTTCCTTAAGGAAAATGGGCATCACAACAATGAACGATGATATAAAGGCAGATTCAAAAATTACTAACATATCTATGGATATTATTTTATCTTTCCGAAAGCACCAAGAATAGATCTGGCTGATGCTATTGAACAACTGGATGACTTTGGGCATGTTACTTAAATCTTTCTGAACCTAAATTTCCTCAATGGTAAAAGGGGCTTCTTTCATTTGCTTGCAGTGGCCCTCAGGCTTGGGGGTCACCAACATTAGCAGGAGTGCTTGTTAAAGTAGACCGCTGGGGCCCACCCCATTTCCATTCACCACGTCTGGAGTGTGGTCTAAAAATCTGCATTTCTAATAAGTACACTTTTCTAATAAGTACTCAAGTGTAATAGGGTTCTCCAGAGAAAGAACCAACTGGGTGGGTGGGTAGATAGGGGTGTGTGGGTGTGTTTGTTTTTGTGTGTGTGTGTGTAAAGAGAAAAAACAAGAGAAGGGAGAGATTGACTGATTTCAAGGAATTGGCTCCCACAACTGTGGGCCTGGCAAGTTTAATGTTTTGCAGGGCAGGCCAGCAGGGTGGAATTCCAGTAGGAGTCACTGTTGCAGTCTTCAGTCTGAAGATAAACTGCAACAGAATTTCTCTCTTCTGGGTTTCTCAATCTTTTCTCTTAAGGCTTTCAGCTGATTGGATCAGGCTCACCAGAATTATGGAGAGTAATCTGCTTTACTCGAAGTCTACTGATTTAAATATCAATGACATCTAAAAAATAACTCCAGAGCAACATCTAGACTGGTGTTTGAGAAAACAAGTGGACATAATGGCCCAGTCAAATTGACACCCAAAATTAAACATCACACCAAGTGATGCTGAAATCTTGGTATTCCTGAGAGCCACTGCCCTGCAGGATAGCAATGAAGATACATAAGCCAAGCCAAGTAAAATCATCTAGTAGCAAGGGGTTTTTCAATTATAATGGCCTCTTCTACTCCTCCTTTCAGATTTTTAAATTTTTTTTTTTTTTTTTGGAGACAGTTTCACTCGTCACCCAGGCTGGAATGCAATAGCGTGATCTCGGCTCACTACAACCTCCACCTCCCGGTTCAAGCAATTCTCTTGTCTCAGCCTCCCGAATAGCTGGGATTACAGGCGCCTACCACCACGCGGGCTAATTTTTGTATTTTTTAGTAGAGATGTGGTTTCACTGTGTTGGCCAAACTGGTCCTGAACTCCTGACCTCAGGTAATCCACCCGCCTTGGCCTCCCAAAGTGCTGGGATTACAGTTGTGACTGGGATTACAGGTGTGAGCCACCACATCCGGCCTCAGACTTTTACATTTTTAATCCATCAGAGGAAACCACATTTTCACTCCCCAAATATTTGAGAGAATATTCTTGAAAAGAGAATGTAAAAATGCACACCTGTGGCTGCTTCATAAATTAGATTACCCAATTTCTGGATTACCCACTAGTTTTTATTAACTGAGCCCCTTTTATTAACTGAGCCCCTTTTCTACTCCATAAGTATAAAAACCAAAAGTTTAATTACATTACTGAAATCACCAAATCTCAGATTCAACAGACAACAGACACTAAAACAAGGTTAGTATGGTTTTCCACCTACACCTACGATTTCTGAAACCTTCATAGATAGAAATGTAGAAACCTCAATTTCAACAGTAATGCTCATTTTCTGACCAGGCGGTTAATAATTACATGTTACATAAAGGGGGTGAATAATTTTGTATGTTGCAAAGTTGTAAAATGATGATATTAAAAATGCTAGTTTATCTAAGAGAGCTGTTTCCTACTAGGATTACATTTTTTTTTTTTTAACACATTTTAAAAATCTGCACTTCACAGCAGTTAGAAAGTAGCAGAATCTGGTTCTGATTTAATCAGATGAGAACTAATTCAGCTTCAGGCCATAATGACACTTGGTGGGAGAGGTCGGGAGGCTTTCACACATTAACAACAACAAAAAATACAAACCTCTTTCACTCTTCCCTTGAACTTTCACTCTGCTTGATACTATTCCTAGATTTTAATTCCAAATTCCCCCAAGGGCAGAGAAAAGTTATCTAATGTGTTAGAATGTAAGACATCTTTAATAAGGTTTTATGATACCAGAATCAAATGAGCTGCTTTTTAAAAACTAATTTTGTCAAGGGTGGGAACAAAAATATTTATATAGAGACATACATCCACACACACCTCTATTTACTCATCCATCCATCCACACACACAAACACACACATCTTTTTTTGACCAAACTCTTTTCTTACCAAAAACATTTGGATAACCCTTATCTAAATTTTTATTTTACTTCACAAATTTTGTTCCACAAAGTTTCTTGTTATAGGGATTAGGAAAAAAAAAATCAATCAGCTTGAGGGAACTCTAGATTTAACAAGCTCCACTGTTTTGGAAAGTCTCTGATATTGTAATACGCTCATACGTGCTGGGACTTTTATTAAAACGTGTGTGTGATTGGGTGTATTTCGCAAACTTACTTGTTCATCAACTTTTGTTCCCTGTTCAGAACATCTCTCAATATCTGAGTTCTACTCAAACATGCAAGAAAATGGCTTAAAGATGTATTCAGGAAGAATTTACACTAACAGTTGATAGACTTCCATTCAAGGAAATGTCTGTAAATACTATGCTCTGTAAATTCAGGTCAATAAGGCTATGTCTTCAACCGAGGAAGAAAGTAGAGTCTAAGTCTTAACAACGACTCTGCTTCAGTTTTCCTGCATTCGAAAAACCTATTTCCCTATAATAATGATGATGGTGTTTCAAATCCGTCTAGACAAATGGTATAACAATTGCTAAACACTCTAGGAAGACAACAAATGTCATATGATAAAAGAACCCAAAATATCAACACTAGTCATTTCTAGGTTAAGATTATGAGTTCATGCTGTTCTGCATTCTGTAAATTCCCTAAAATGAGCTGTATTTTTCTAATCAGAAAATAAATATAAGTATCATTTTAAAAGGTAGTCTAATGTATTGTCTTCTCATGGGATATTTCATAACATAATTACGAAGCCATGATTTTTATCGTTATAACCAATCAGAATACAGAAAACCTAGATCAGAAATTAAAACTAAAACACGAAAAATGTCCCGAAAGTGCTAACCTTGCCTCTGTTTTGTCATTATATATGAGCTGCTCTTCATTAAGAAAGGAGAATCTTTACTTTCACAGGAAATGTGCAGCAAACCACTAGAGAGCTATGTTTTTACCTAACTAGAACTCGGATAAAGAAAAAAAAGAAAACCATTAGCATTATAGCCAATAATTTACTTTCAGAACAGTCATTTATGAAACAGTTTCTAATGTCTGGGGTAGACTGGATAATAATTACTGCAACCCCCCCTCCCCACTCCCAGCACCCCCCCGCCACACACACGATATCCATGTCCTAATTTCTGGAGTCAGTGAATCTTACCTTATATGTTAAAAAGGATTCTGAAGATATGGTTAAGAATCATGAGATGGGGAGATTATCTTGGATTATCTGGACGAACTCCAGATATAGTCAGGTGTCTCCTTATAATAGGGAAGCAAAAGGCAATGTGATGACACAAAGAAGGCCTGTGGTCACAGAGATGGGAGTGATGCAGTCGCAAGCCAAAAACGTGGGCAGCCACCAGAAGCTGGAAGAGGGAAGGAACAGATTCTCCCTTAGAGACTGTGAGGAGAATGGCTTCCAGGGGGAAGTGTGGTTCTGTGAAAGCACTGATTTTAGCCCAGTGGAACCGCTTCAGAATTCTAGCCTCCAGAACTGTGCGGGAATTAATTTCAGTTGTTTTAAGCCACCAAGTTTGTGGTAATTTGTTACAGAAGCCATAGAAAACCAATGCAATACCCCAGTTGCAAGTAGACAAGTGGTCTTGACTTCTACAAGGCTGGGGAGACAGACCTTCTGGTTGACTGGATCCTGAAGACAATCCCCACCTTTGGTGACTATTCCTCCGCCCTGGTGCAGGGATGAGCAGGGCACTGGCTTGCAAGCTCTGGGTGTGGTTCCTTTTAGTCGCTCTGTTGAAGTGTGTTAACTAAATCTGAGAGATGTGAATCTGGTCATGTGAATAACTGGAATAATGTCCGTTTATCATTAAACACATCATTTCCTGAGATTCTTAGCTTGATGTTTAAAATCACCTCTCTTGCCAGGAAATTAATAAAATATGCATCTGACACAATTATGTCTACACCTACAATCCTGATGTCAAACAGAAAGCCCCACAAATCTAGAAACTAGACAACGTTGTATATAAGAAACAGGTGAGACAGAGACAGAGTCAACTCAAGCTTATTGATTAAACTTTGAAAGAATAAAACATATACTGTAGGAATATCAGCAATTGAAGGAACAATTGCTGTACTTGTGAATCAAATTCACTCCACTTAAGAGCTCCATTATCTCCAAGTAGTACCAAAATTGAAAAGAAGTTATTGCATTTAAAGGTTTAATTTAAATTTAGGTCCTTCAACAGCAAGTTCAATGATTTATCACACTGATTGAATTCTAATTCTCTTACAATGTTGAATTCTAGAAAACCATTTCCTTCAAACGTTAGTGCCACTGAGAAACACACTTATAGGAACTCCTTAATCCTCCAAAAATAATGTAACATATGCATCATTTAATTGAACGAGGCGGTGTTATTGTCACATAGTGATAAAATTAGTGGTTCTATGCCAAGGAGTACCTTGGGCATAGGAGGCATGGTATTTTTTTTCTGGTAGTCTTCCGGAAAACGTGGTTTAGCAAAATTACAAAGTATATCATAAATATGGAACGAATTATATATAACTTACTAGAAAACAGAGTACCAATCTAAATGGCTCACTTTTCTTTAAGAGGGACTTAATTCCCTTTCCTAATACCTCACTCTATACCACACTCTACATAAAAGTGGCTTATATTCCTTGAATTCAGGAGTTTGAGATCAGCCTGGACAACATAGGGAGACCCCCCCGTTCCTATAAAAATTTTAAAAATTAGCCAGGCATGGTGGCATGCACCTGTGGTCCCAACTACTTGGGAGACTGAGGCAGGGGGATTGCTTAAGCCCAGGAAGTCAAGGCTGTAGTATGATCATGCCACTGGACTCCAGCCTGGGTGACAGAGCAAGAGCACATATCTAAAAAAAAAATTAAATTAAAAAGTATATTACTATCTCAACATAAAGTAATGGGAATTCAAATCTGAATGTCAATTAATTTCAAATAAAGGTTGAGGCAGAGACTTGCTTGCTGTTCAAAACCCATTTTGTCTTATTCACGGGTGCACAAATAGACTAGATTTCCCAGCCTCACCTACAGTTAATGTTGAACAAAGACTGTGGCCAATCAAATCCAAGTATAATAATGTGCACTGATTCCTGGCCTGGCCCATATGTCCCCAAAGAAACAATTCTCCACATTCCTTACCTTTCTCCACCCCAGCCTCAGGAGCCATGTGTTGAAGACCAGCAGAGCCACAAAATGGAAGGAGCCTGGAGGAATAAATATATATGATTGGCACTGATTTCTTGCAGTAGCTAGCATTAGCTTTACTGATACATTGGTTTTGCTTTGTTAACTTATGTATTGATTCAGTTAAAATAAAAACACATTGGGTACTCAAAACATGATAGAAAATAAACAAGCGACTCACCCTGAAAATTCACCAAGTAAAGGAAACGATATAACTAGATAAAAATCCAATGATACACAGTCCTGAGTCCTACGAATGAAATGTGTGCAGAGTTCTGGAAATTTTGCGGAAATGGGAGAATGAAGCTAGCTTAAGTTGATTCTTGAAGTACAGACATAGCAGGAGCCTTTCCAAACACAGGAATAAGCTCATGCAAAAGCCACAAGGTGCCCGATGATTGTGGGCCCTGTGGGGATGGAATGGTGGCAAGAAGTAAGAGAGAGGGCACTATGTACAGGCAGGGGAACCGTAACTGCAGGCTTGGTACTTTCAGCAACACCCTTCACATGCTAGTACCACTGCCCAACAATGTTAATACCATTGCCCAACAATGTCAGTACCTTTGCTGGGGAGACTGGACTTTATCCTGAAGGCATTTTCTGAATGGGAAGTCACAGTCTGGTAGGTACAGAGTTAAAACTGTGATTTGAGAAAAACAGTCACATACCAGGTAGAGAATACACTTTTCCCTGTAAGGGATGCAGTAGTTAAGGAAGGCAAAGAACCAGTAATAGGTAGATCAAGTTTACAAGCTACTGGATGATTACATCACAAATCCAAGGTTTTGTACAGATGACTTTTAACCCAACTTCTAAAATATGCCCAGGGTAATCGTTTACAAAAAGGAAGTATTCAATTAGGCAAATTACTTCTTTACAAATCTAGAAGCTTCATCACTTTTTATACCTTCCTATTAGACATTAATCACAGAGAATTTCTATCTCATGTCTCTTTTTAAATTCATATTGAAGGAGAGAAGAAAAAACAAACTGAAAGGCCAATAAATACAAAGTTAATATCCCATCTATCCAGAGCTTAGCTGTCAACAATACCCAGGAGAACCATCCAAAAGTGAAAAGGTCTGAGAGGTGAAGACTTGTCACACTGGCTAGTGACTAAAGATTGGCAATTTTCCCATAGGAAAATCCCTCAAAACCTTATTTTGATAAATTTGTACAGAAAAGGTAAGCGTCCAGGCTTTTAAAAAAATTAAGACTTTTTTAGAATTTTAGGTTTACAGCGAAAATGTGTAGAAAGTACATATAACCCTCCTTCTCACCCTGATATATGCACTTTTCCCTACTATTAACCTCTTGCATTAATGTGGTATATTTTGAAAATTCATAAACCACTATAGATATATGACTAACTTAAGTCCATTGTTTACATTAGGGTTAACTCTGTGTTGCACGTGCTACGGGTTTTGACAAATGCATAGTGTCATGTAGCTACCTTTACAGTGTTATACAGAATAGTTTCACCACCCTAAAAATCCACTGCCTACCAATTCATCCCTGCGTTCCTCTCACCCCCTGCAAACTCCGGAAATCACTGATCTTTGTATTGTGTCTACATAGTTTTGCCGTTTCCAGAATGTCATACAGATGGAATCACATAGCATGTAGCCTTTTCACAATAGTTTCTTTCACTTAGTAGTATGCCGGTTCCTCCATGTCTTTTCATGACTGGATGGCTCATTTCTTCTCACGGAAGAGTACTCCAGTGCATGGATGTACCACAGTGTCCCCATTCAACTATTAAAGGACTTCGTGATTGCTTCCAAATTTTGCCGATGATGAATAAAGCTGCTATAAACATTCACATGCAGGTTTTTGCGTGGATGTAAGTGTTCATTTTGGTAAATAACTACAAGCTTGATTGCTGGGTTGCATGTTTAGCTTTCTAAGAAACTGCCAAACTGTCTTCCAAAGTGGCTATAGCATTTTACATTCCTACCAGCAATGAATGAGTTTCCGTTGCTTTACATTCTCACCAGCATGTGGTATGATGAGCGTGTGAATTTTAGTCATTCTAATAGATGTCTAGTGGTATCTCACTGTTGCTTTAATTTACAGTTCCCTAACATATGTCAAGCATCTTTTCATATAATTATTTTCATTTGTATATATGATTTGGTAAAGTATTCAGACCTTTTGCCCATTTTAATTGGGTTTTCTCATTGCTGAATTTTAACAGCTTTTTAAATACATTTTGATTAATTGCCCTCTATCAGACAATGGGGTTTTATAAAGATTTTCTCCAAGTCTGTGGCTTTTCTTTTCATTCTCTAAGTGTCTTTTGCAGAACAAAAATTTTAAGTTTTAGTAACATCCAGTTTATCAACTTTTTTCCCCCATGGATCATGCTTTTTGTTGTTGTATCAAAAAAGTCATCACCAAACCCAAGATTGCCTAAATTTTATCCTAGGTTATCTTCTAGGGGTTTTATAAGTTTACGTTTTACATTTAGGGCTATAATTTACTTTGAGCTAATTTTTGTGAAAGGCATAAGGTCTGTATCTAGAGTCACTATTTTGCAAAAAAAATCAGTTGTTTCAGAAGCATTTATTAGCAAGACTGTCCCTTCTCCAATGAATTCTCCTTGCTCCTTTGTCAAAGATCAGTTGACAATATTTGTGTGGGTCTCTAGTGTCTCTATTCTACTCCACTACTCTATTTGTCTATTCTTTCACCAATACCATGCTGTCTTAATTACTGCAGTTTTACAGTAAGTCTTAAAAGTCAGGTAGTGACTGACTGTTAATAAGAAAGGGGAAAAAAACACCCACCATAGAAAGGTTCATGGTAACTCATTAAATATATCGATCTGGAGAGAAAAGAAGCACCTAGAAGTTGAGACTGCTCCATCAGCCTGGATACATTCCAGAGTGAAGACATAGCAAGGCAGTTCCTTAGGCACAGGCGTCATGATTTTTTCTGGTAGTCTTCCGGAAAACCTGGCTTTGCAAAACGACAAAGTATCGATGGCTTAATATCGTAAATATGAGACGAATTATATATCACTTACTAGAAAACAGAGTAACAATCTAAATAGCTCATTTCATCCCTAATGAATCGGATGAATGCCATTTTAAGTCATCGAGGTTTGGGTTTTTTGTTTGTTTGTTACTGTAACTTAGCCTATCTCAGCCATGACATGCTGATCTGGAAGTAATTTCAATTACTTTAATGAAGGCATGTCACTTTTGATCTCCGAATCCTTCATCAAGAACAGAACAAATAAGCACCAGGAATGCTCCTGTAAGTGTAGCCACGTAACATCAGACATGGTACTTTCAGGAAATAAGAAGTAAAACCTTTAGCTTTGGAAGATAAAGATAGGGCTTTTATATAGTAATTATTTACAAGTTAGAGGGCATCTGCATCCAAGAAACAGCTTTTAGTTTAAACCTCATTTAGGCAGCGACTCTTACTACCTGAGAGAGTAGAATATAACTTCTCACACTATTGTAGGGAGGCTGAAGCATGGACAGGAAATCAGAGCAGAGGGTAGGCAGAGCTGCCATACAACACCAAGACAGAAATTTGCTGACAATCAGTGATGAGTTGCATGTATTTGTAAAGGAAACTGGATGCAAATCACAAGTGGGCAACTAAACAGACTCTGTACTTGAAGAAAATTTTGGCCACTTTCATTAGAAGAGACTGAGAAACCCATGCAAAGAACGTAACGGATTCCAGAACAGACTTGAGGGGAGGAACAAGAATAGTTCAGGACACACAGGACAATCAGCAGAACATCAAAGGGGCAAGTAGACCGGACTGAAGGGAATGGTGTCCCCCACCAGATCCTTTGTGAAAAAGAGCTAAAAGTTAATACCACATCCTATACTCTGAACTGTGTAATTATTGTGAATATTCACATTTCAATACACAGGTCACATTGTCAATAATAATAGAGTAGGCACTGGCAAACTAGGGTGTGCAGTCCTAATCTGGCTCTTAATTGTACATAAAGTTTTTCTGGAGCACTGCCACACCCATTTGTTTATGTATTATCTGTCTGTTTCAGCACTACAACAGAGCTGAGTAGTTGCAACAGAGGCCAATGGTTTGCAAAGTCCAAAGAATTTACAATCTGGCTCTTTACAAAGAAAAGGGTTGCTGACCCCTGACCTAGAGAAGTATGGATTTAGTCATTCAATAAAACCTTTTGTTGTCTTTGAGAAACTTAAGTTTTAGAAACACTTCTAACTACCTTTATTTTAAAGGCTGTATCTGTCCACCAATGTCAGTATTTTTGTATCTGTAAGAAATTTAAAAAATTATAGAGTGAGTTAATGGAAGAAAGTTTCTGGGATGCTGGTCTGTTCTGGAGGCCTGGGACATGGGAATTTCCAAAGTGTGAAAACTCATCAAGCTGTATACTGATGTGCACTTCTTTGGGTTTTGGGGGTATATATGTACACTGTACTTCAATAACATTTTTACAAAAGCATGTATACCTCATCCCTTACAGAATTTCAATAGGCAGCATGTATCAACTACCTCCCATAGACTGGACTCCACACTAAGTACTGAAATAAAGACACACAGAGTGTACAGTTACAGAGCTCAGCAGAGTAGACAGGCAATATACATAAAAGCACACAAATAATTATATACTGTCAAGTATGTAAGCTGCAGGATTCCAATACAAGCTCATAACAATCTAACTAAACTAACTCAGGCAAAAGGAAATACATTGGCTCAGAGATTCCAAGTTTTAAAGCAAACTAGGAAAAGAGACACATCTATGCCAGTGATTAAGTTAAGATGATTTTTACCCCCCGGGGGATACTTGGTAATGTCTGAAGACAATTCTGGTTGTCACTACCGGGGGAGTGCTAGTGGCGTCTAGTGGTAAAGGCCAGGGATAGTGTTAGATACCCTACAATGCCCATGACAACCCCTGACAACAGAGAATAGTTTAGCTCAAAATGTCAATATTGCCAAGGTTGAGAAACCTTGATCCAAGTCTTTGCTGCTAAAAGTGTGGTCTGTCGAAACAGCAGCTTTCAGCAGCATCTCAAAGTAGATCAGAAATTCAGACTCGTGGCCCTACCCCAGATTATTTAAATCAGAATGTGCACAAGATTCCAGGTATCTCTTGAGCACATGAAGTTTTGAGAAGCAGGACCCTCAGCTCCTACTACATCTGGAGTCAGGTAATGACTTTGGCAGGCATGTTTCTCCCTGCATGACTTCCCATCTCTTGCTGCAGATGAGATTCTGCCTCACGCAGGAATGTTGGCTGCTAAAGGTTACTAGGATTCATGCATCTTATCTCCCCCTCCATGCGAGAGGTGCTGAGTTCACCAAATTTTAGGTGGCTTTTATAGCTACAAAAGAAAATAATGGGGGTACTATGAGAAATCTACCTAGATTTGGGATCAGGAAAGCCAACGCTAAAAATTTAAGCTGATTTCTGAAAACAAGGACAGTTGGCAAGCAAATTAAGGCGTTTGTCAAATATTTACTAAGCACTTACTATGTTCCAGACACTGTTCTGGACCTGGGAACGTATCAATGAAAAGGATCAAGTCCTGATCCTGCCCTTGAGGAGTTTATATTCCACTGGGCAGAAGCAGACAAACACATAAACACAGAGAATGCACAATACAATTGCAGAACCTGATAAATGCTGGGAGGGAGGGAAGCAGGCAAATCCTATGGAGAATCAAGGACGATGTGACAGAACACCTAGGGCCCAAGGACAAGTATGTTAGGAAGGATTCTCCAAATGAGGTAAGATTTGGACTGAGACCTGAAGAAGAAGGAGTTAGTCAAGCAACCAGGGGACAGGTATTCTACAAAGACAGAACGGCACAGAAAAAGGCCCTGAGGAGTGAGAGCTCCGCAAGCTCTAGCCCAAGGGCATGGTTGAGGGGGTAGGGGCAGCAGAGAAGGGGAAAGCTGAAGGTGCAGGATGAGGGAAACAGGGTCCTAGCTCTTAGTTGTAAAACAGACCTTCGGCAGGAGAGTGCAAAGGTTCCAACTAAGGTGGCTCCTGGCTCTGGCTGTCTCAGCTTGAATCTGGGATTTGCCATTTGTAAGAAGCATGACTAGGCCAGGCACACTGGCTCACATCTGTAATCCCAGCACTTTGTGAGGCCAAGGCAGGTGGATCACTTGAGGCACGGAGTTCGAGAACAGCCTGGCTAACATGGTGAAACCCCGTCTCTACTAAAAATACAAAAATTAGCTGGGTGTGGTGGCAGGTGCCTGTAATCCCTGCTACTTAGGAGGCTGAGGCAGGAGAATCACCTTGAATCTCCAGAAGGCAGGGGTTGCAGTGAGCCGAGATTGTGTCACTGCTCCCCAGCCTAGGCGGGCGACAGAGTGAGAACCTGTCTCAAAAAAAGAAAAAGTGTGACTATTTCATAGGGTTGTGAGAATTACAAGTAAATGTCAAGACACCCTACAACAGGAGTTGGCCCAATCTGGCCCACTGCATGTCTTGTATGGCCTGTGACCTAAGAAAGTTTTCTGTTTACATTCTTAAATGGTTATGTTTTAAATGGGCATATAAGTACCTACCTCATACCCTTGATTTTGCCCCTTAACTCCACAAAGCCTAAAATACTGACTATGAGGCCCTTTACAGTAAAGTCTGCCATAGCCAAGCCTGTACATAGCAGGTGCTCAGGAGGTGAGAGCTGACACTGCCAGCGACCATCTCAATGGATATGACTCCCTGGTCAGGCATTACCTGAGGCTCTTTATGTTGTACTTCCCCAAATAACCATTATCCTAATTTATAGTTAAAACGCAGGCAAGTAACATGGAACATAGAGCTTTAATTCTAGAATTAAAACCCAGGTCACTATGTCCCCAGAACCCATGATCTTTCAGTCTCTCATGAAAATCACACAGGTAAGCCCCTCTATTAGTTCGTCCTCTAAGCTAGGTATTGTTATCCTCTGTGTAACTGATACAAAGACAGTCAAGATGAAACTGAATGAATTTATATCACAGCACTCATTGTATGACCAAAGAAAAGAGAGGACTGGGGATAAGAAAAGGATGTAAGTGATATTGAGGGTGGTTCGTAAACCAATTTACTGTCCCTGTTTTTGCTTTTCTTCCCCCCAATATTCTCTAGTAAATGTTACTTTGGTAATAAGAGAAAATACTTATTTTTATAAAGGAAGAAAGCAGAAATAATCAGCCTTACCCAGAGTAGCTACATTGTACTTTTTAAAGACAGCACTATTTTGACAGCCAAAAAAGACACTTAGGAATACAGCATTACAAATTCAAGATCATGTCTATGAACTTGGCTTGAAAAAAACCCTCCGCTAAAATACAACCTACCATCTGTACAATGTATTCAAAAATGATTAGCATAGTATGAAAAAATAATGCTGGAACAGCAGATTTTTTTTTTCCATTTTTTAAGAACGCTTCCTGCTCAGTATTATTTTCGGATTCCTCCGTGAGGTATAAGCAAAGGCAAAATGGAATCTCAGGTCAAGAAGATGGAAACAGAAAGTAAACAGACAAAAAAGGAACATTAAATACTCTTTACTGAAGATGTGACACTGCTCTAGAAATTTCACTGAGCCCAAGAGAGAATCTTTGCATGCGCCAACGTCAAGAGCTGCACTGGGAAACCTCCCATTTCTGGCTTCAAAAGTGAAAGCCTGGGTCCTACTTACACTCTCTCAGCTATCAAAAGCTGTAACGCCATTTCTCTGACAGCAGGACTCTCACACTCTCATGTCACTAAAAGTGAATCAGCAGAGCTTGCAGATGCATGGAGCCCAGAAAGGCACCTCTCGGGAAAGGGTGTGGAGAGTGCCGGGGCAGCATGGAGCACGTTGATGGCCACAGACAGCAGTATCTTGCCCTGACTTTCTCACTAACCAGGGTGCCTTTTTGCACAATCTCTTGACTCCCGGAATCCTTACTAAAAATAAGGGAGTTAGGCTGAGAAACCCGTGTAAAAGCCATTCTACACTTCTGTGATCTTAAATCATGAGGTCATGTTCACATTTTTATAAATACATCCTAACAAAGTGAAACCCTGACAGTATCAGTTTTGGGAAATTGTATCCAACAATAAACGTTCAGAATTTTTCCCCAAATGAAAAAAAAATTGAATATCAAACTTATACCTATTAGAGAATATTTATCACATTGGCAGAGTGCCTCAAAGGACTTAAGAATGTTCTATTTGCATCTGAAAGGCAGGCTGGGTGAGTTTTGCTCCTATCTTGTCAGTCAGCACTAGACGATGCCTGGGGATGGGCTTCTGCTTGTAGAAAAACTTGTCCACACAAGAGGTGATCAAGAGAATGACCTCCAGCTGCCTACGGCAGACAGCTGCTTGGTACCTGACACAGAACTTCATCTCCAGGGCCTGAAGAGCTGAATCAAGCCAGGAGACAATCCCTGGAGAATTTAAATTAAAAAAAAAAAAAGGCCATGTCTGAGCTACTGTCAGCACCCCTTTCCTTAACACTTCCTTCTGATAGTCTGCCCCTCTACTCTCAGGGTGCACAAGCCCTCAAACTTGTTTTCCCTCCAACACAGCCCAGCTGGTCCCTTCCAAGACAGAGGAAACCTGTGGAAACCCTCGCATAATAGGAGGCTTTGTTCACGATCATCGCTGATCACCTCTATAATCTCTCCAATTTTAGAAAATGGCTTAATTGGCTGCTGGAAAGGTCAAGGCTCGAAGGCTGGCAAACAAAGTGCTCCTTTAATAAGCTGGCTTTCTTCGATCTACAGAGAAAAGACAGAGAAATTCACACGTAGGACAGCATCCTTGCCAAGAGGTATCTAAGGGTTAGATATACTGGACATGTAAACACCAGCATGTTTTTCCAGAGACTGCTAAATAAACTAGCACAGAGGTCAGTAAACCTTCTCTGTAAAGGACCAGATGATAAATATTTTAGGTTTTGTGGGCCATATGGTCTCTGTCGCAACTACTCCACTCTGCTGTTCCAGGGCAAAAGCAGTTATAGAAAATACATAAACGAATGAGCATGGCTGTGTTCCCATAAAACTATTTATGGACACTGAAATCTGAATTTCATGTAATTTTTGCAGGTCAAAAAATACTCTTGATTTTCTCAACCATTTAAAAACATAAAGATAACTCTTAGAGTGAAGGCCATACAAAAACAGGAGTCTGTAGTTTAATGACTACTGACTGAGAAGATAAGACAACTCATATTCTGCATCTTACCACAGAAAATGCAAAGTGCAGAGCTTTTCTTCACAAGCTCGGTTATACTCGATTTATCCCTTTCCCTTCCCAAATCCAATCCTCCAAAATATTCCTCCAAGGGCGTCTGCTGTCTCCATCTCCTTTGTGTCTGCTCCCATCATCTCTCCCGTGGCCTCCACCTCATCTGGTACAATAATCTTACCTTCAAAGTAGCCACATCCACCAGAGTGATGGGCTTTGAAAAGAAATGGCAGAAATGGCATCATCACTCCTTAAGCTCCTTCAATAGTCAACAGCCCAACCCCCAAATATAATCAGTATAAACTCTACAATCTGTGCCAAGCCCTGCAAGGCCCTGCCTAACTCTGTACTCCTCTCCTTGTCTTTGACTCTATGTGATGGTTCATTGTATGTGTCAACTTGATTGGCTTAAGAGATGCCCAGATATCTGGTGAAACATTATTCTGAGTGTGTCTATGAGGGTTTTTCTGGATGAGATTAACATTTGAATCAGCAGACTGAGTAAAGCAGATTGCCCTCTGTGTTAGTCAGGGCTCTCCAGAGAAAAGAGAACCAGTAAGATGGAGATTATACATATGAAATCTCTGTATATCTGTAATGAGATAAGGAACGGGCTCACATGATTACAGAGGCTAACAAGTCCCACAAGTGGTGCAAATTACAATCTGAAGGCCTGAAACCCAGGGGTGCTAATGCTGTAAGTCCCAGTACAAGGACAGAAGACGAATGTCTCTACTCAGTCAGATTCATGTTCTTGTGCCATTTTGTTAGAGTCAGGCCATCAATGGGTTGGATGATACCCATCCTACACTAGGGAGGGTAATTTGTTTTCTCAGTCCAATTACAATGACAATCTCTTCCAGAAACACCCTCACAGATACACCCAGAAATAATGTTTAACTAGGTGTCTGGGCATCTCTTACATTAGCCCAACCGACACATAAAACTAACCAGTACACACTCCCTAATGTGGATGAGCCCATCAGTTGAAGCCCTGAACAGAACACAAAGACTGGCCCTCTAGTCAACAGGAGAAAAATCCTCCTGCCTGACTGCCTTTAAAAACTAGGATACTGACTTTTCTCTCCTTCAGACATGAACATTGGCTCCTTCTGGGTCTCAAGCTCTCATGTTCCTCAGGCCTTTGGACTCATTATTAGTACATCATTGGCTGTCTGGGGTCTGGAGCTTGCAGACTCACCTTGCAGATTGTTGAGATTTGCCCGCCTCCATAATCGTGTGAATCAATTCCTTATAATAAATCCCTTTATACATAAAACACAAAATTATACATATATA